>NC_085004.1:30553003-30580503 GCF_963854185.1 Sardina pilchardus | reverse complement strand
CGGTCAGCTCGCCGGAACCTGACGGGGTTCTGTTGATCCGGAGGGCTGAGCACAGGGGAGACGGGCCGGCCAGGGCAGGATGGAGCAGGCCAGTCCAGTCCAATCGATCCCCCCCCCCCCACCCACCCTCCGAGATGTCAACACTGCTGAGAACTCTGAGGTGGTGAATCCTCCTGTGTTGAGCCTCTCTCTCTCTCTCTCTCTCTCTCTCTCTCTCTCTCTCTCTCTCTCTCTCTCTCTGTCTCACTCTTTTATCTATTTCTCTCTCTCGGATTGGGAAGTGCATGGCCATTTTGGAGAGCAGGACGGAAGCTGTCCACTGTCATAAACACTCAAAGGGAAAAGGGCCATGATCTCTATGGAGAAAAGGCTTGGAAGTATTTCACCGAGGCAACCGGCTTAGCTTGGGGAGGAAATGGGGGATACAAAAGACAGATATATATTCTTCACCCCCCCACCACAACCTCCCTGCAGTTAATTTTCAAATCTGCGACATCCTGTGGCCTGTCTCTCTCAGGGTGCTCCTTTTCACAGTGTTTTCTCTCTTTTTGCCTTTTTTTTTTGCTTTCATTCTTTTCTTTTAAGACGAAACGGGAGCTGGGGCGGTGATGGTGATAGATGGCTCAGCGCTCTAACACTTTATCCAATCCAGCGCAGATTTCATCCAATAAAGAATCACTTGTGCACTCTCAAACTAAATGGAAGCCAGGCAGCGGAGAGAAAGGGGCTGCCGTGTGTTTCTGAGCTGCCAAAATCAAATTTTCTTAAAGCTGCCGCGCCGGTGGCTCGCAGAGAGAGAGAGAGAAGAGAGAGAGAAGGGAGGGAAGAGAGAATGAGAGAGAGAACGCGAGAGAGAGAGAGAGAGAAGCAGCAACAGCCATGACTGGACTGGGCCACAGCCGTCTGCACACACAATTTAATCCATCACAGAGCTCCTGACACCATATCAATCAACCTTTCATCAGCCACGGCCCGAAAAAAAAAAAACGAAAAAAAAAAACAATATTTCCATTCAATCGCCACCAACCGGGCCGAGGCCAGCCAGGACTGACCAATGGGAGGGAGGGTCCAACGGCCCCCTGACCAAACCTGGCAGGACCCGCGGGCAGGCACACCCACCTACATGAGCGTGCTGGCACATGCTCACACACACACGCACACACACACACACACACACACACACACACTAAGGTGTAGACACGGATGCACGCCCACACACACAGAGGCATAGACGAGGACACGTATACACACACACACACGCTAACAGACTCACACTCACACTCACACAATGCTGGCTAGTACAGTGGCACCGGTTCACACACATATTCCAAAAACAGAAGACTTTCTCCAGAACACACACTCTGACTCAACAAGCCTGAACCACCCACCTCTGCGCGATGAAAAAGAAAAGTCGTCTCCACAGAGAGTCTGGGGCCAAGCATTCCAGCAATGCCAGAAATGTCTCTAAGCAAGCTGTCTGGATAGCATTCGCTGACTTACCCTACAGAAGGTAAATAACTCTAATCATATACGGCTAAAAATGGTACAGTATATTTAGCGAAACACACACCGCGAACAGGAAGTGGTCGCCTACTTGGCATAGTCAAACGCCACGCCCCAAACAATACCTACATGATAGGATCTCTCTATGCATCCTCTTTATGGCCGTCTCAAATGTATGACACAGGAAGCTGAGCACTCTGCACAGAGAAATGCAGCTGACACAACCACAATACGCACAAAGACCGAAAGCAAGACAACACACTCAGACAAACCAATGAGAATCGTCTATACCCCATCAGCTTTCCATCAGCTTTTAGACCCCCCCCCCCCCACCACATCCCTCCACACACACACACTCTAACTCTCATCTCCGACCCCACCCCACCCCACCCAACCCCATCCACTCCACCTGACCCCCACCCCTCCCGCCCTCCCTCCCTCGGCCTGACCCCTCCCTCTCCTGTCCTTTGTTCCGGGAACATGTCCCCCCTCGCCCCCTCAGCATCCCACAGGCAGTGGCTCCGGTGCCCTGTGATTTATAATTCATAGGGGCCGCTTTTATACAGGACCTTGGTCTACCTGATACCCTGCCACCGGCCCTGTCCCGGGACCCAGGCAGGGAGCAGCGAGCAGGGCGCCGCATCATTACAGCAGGCACCCAGACCCTGACAGACAGACGGCCCACACCCACACCCACACCCACACCGCCCCCACCCACCCGGCCCCAGTCACCGTACAGTATCAGCCCCCCGGGCTGCTGTGGATGGAGATGGAGACTAATCAGTGATGAATGGTCGAAAGGCCTTCTCTGCCTTCTTCAACCACCACCCCTCCCCCCCCTCAAAAAACAAAAAAAAACAAAAGAAGAAAAAGAAGTTATTCATCTTTTTTTGCAAGTTTATGCTGATGCATTAGTGCTAGTCTGTGGCATCGATCACCTGTAATCCAGCCGTCGCATTCAGACACCATTAGTTTTAAAACCGCATGAGACCAGCAGACATTAGCCAGTAAGATGTATCTTTTTTTTTCTGAAAGTTTCAAATTAATTTGAACTCTCAACCTTTGTCTGAGCCACCCTCAGTAAATTAGTAAACGTATTACAGTGATTCAAGTAATTAAAGCGGTAGCTATAAGTAGGTTTTCTTTTCCAGAAAATAACAATTCAATAAAATAATTAAAAAAGAATAATTAATAGACTTCTGAAAACACACTCAGGTATTTTCTAATATGCCAATGCATTTCTTACTGCCTCTCTATTATTTCTGAAATTACTTCTTTATTTAAAACGTTTGTTATGTCATTTGGTGTGTTTCACAGAGGCAGATAACAAATCTGTGTTTAAAGCCTGAAAAATAGTATAATGAGAATAATTTTGAGGAAAATGATTTAACTGATTTTTATCACTATTACATCACTGTTGTCTTGACACATTTGTACGTTTTGACTTAAATATCAGCTTCCTGCATCTCTGACTGGTAGCAGCAGGGGAAGGGAAGATAAGAGCATTTGGCTGCATTTTTACAGTGAAAACCATTTTGCTGGGAGGATTTTATTAGGAAAAAACGACAATGTACAGTAATAACTATGCCGTTTCCATTCCCAAATCTCCTAAGAATATTCTCCTATTAGGGCGCTGCTTATCATGTGTTTCTTCAAGGTTAACACCAAGTTTAGTAATAGAAGTGTCCAATTCTGCTGATTTGGCATTGTTTTTTCTTTAGCTTACTACGATCTATTGAACAGAACTGCTAGCTATTTTAGGAGCTGACCTTTCCACGCAGTCAGAGCAGCTTAAATCCTATCTGTATCTTAACTCCGTCATCTGTAATCACTGTGTGCTGCATGTTGTCTGCATACTGTGAAAGTCATCACAAAATGCTTTCTTTAGCAGCGTGAGTGAGATTGAGGGCCTAGACCTGAAAGGCTTGGCCCACCGCTGAGAGCGTTGAATCCCGGGTAAGGGCTCTCCCTCATGTAAAAGGATGATATTTCTGCCTGAGATGATCTAATTTGCTTGGTGTTTGCTAACAGTGTTAGCTTATACAATTGTTGTTTGTTTTTAGAGGGAAGAGGTGTCTTTTTTAGCATTGCTGCTCAATTTCTGTCTCTTCTTTCAGGTTCAATATCAGGCTATTCACTCTCTCTCCTCTGACACACACACACACAAACACACACGCACACCACACTCACACACATACAGTACACACACACACACACACACACACACAAGCATTTTCTTCAGTCTCAGAACAGGAACTTTTATATTGAACTCAGAGGACCTTCTGCCTTGTGAAGCAGGTGTGTGCATGTGTGTGCATGTGTGTGTGTGTGTGTGTGTGTGTGCGTGTGTGTGTGCAGTGCATGCTCTCTGGCTCTGTCTCTCTGTGTCCGCCTGCGGCTCGTTGGAGGCCTGTGATCTGAGCTGGCCTCCTCGCCACACAGGGCGGCCCTCTTTGGCCCCTGCCCTGCCTCTGGTCCAGCCCTGCACCGCCCCGCACCGCCCCGCACCCCGCCATGGGCCCAGGGCTTAGTGCTCGCTCTCTCTCGCTCTGGCCTGCTCCTCCACTGCCCAACGCACACACACAAACACACATACATACATACACACACACACACACTTGCATGCGCACACACACACACACACACACACACACACACACACACATACACACACACACACACACTTGCATGCACACACACACACACGCACACACACATCGCAGTGCACCGCCGGACTCCTGAACTCCACCCGATGCTCCAGCAGCACCCCAGCGCAGCCCTGCCGCCTGTCCGGGCCTCAGCCCTTCAAACCCCCCCAGCAGGCCCGGCCTCCTCCTGGCCTCGCCCCCCCCCACCTCCTCCCCCGGGGGGGAGCTCCGTGCCAGCGGAGCTTGTCGGACTGCCAGCGGCGGGTTAAACGACAAAGAGAGGGCAGCTCAGGCTGGATCAGAGGCGTGTGTTATTGTTGTTGTTGCTAAGTGCTGCGCGCTAATTATTCCTCCCTGATTTGCAAATGGGAGCCGTGGCTGATTTCCATATCAATGGAGGGAGAGTGGGAGGGAGAAAGAGAAAAGCCAGGCATGTGTGTGTGCGTGTGTGCGTGTGTGTGAGTGTGTGCGTGTGTGTGTGTGTGTGTGTGCATATATGCGTTTGGAGGGAGGAAGGGGGGGTGTTAAGCGTGTGGCTAAGCTCACAGAACATACAGCCTTCATCCCAACAACAAACAGAGCCCCCCCCCCCCCACCCTCCCGTCGTACCCCTACCATAACACCCCCTACTGAGGGGGGATAATAAAGAGACGAAACAGAATGGCGGATGGACTCTTTGGAGGGTGTGTGTGTGTGTTTGGGGTTGGCACGTGTGTGCTGGATTGGCACAGAGGAGGCAGAGATGTGTATGTGTGTGTGTGTGTGTGTGTGTGTGTGTGTTGGGGGGGGCTCTCTCTGTCAAATCAGTGGGCTGCCCTTGGATTAGTTCAGTTGTAACTACCCCCCCTCCCTCGCCCACCCCCCTTGCCCGCGCTTGCCTCACTCCGTGGAGATCATTTAGGCAATTATCAAGAACAAAGACGGCTGCAGTGTTGAACAGCTCACTTCAAAGGCCCAAACCAGGCGAACAGCTACAGCACACTGGTCAATTTCCATACAAACCACTGCCCCCCCTCCCAGCCCTTCATGCCTGCAGGCATTCTGACTGCGCTAATGAACAGTAGCATCGCGCATGCACACACACTCACACATACACACAGACACAGACACACGCGTGCACACATACACACACACGCTCAGACTCGAAGACACACACACACACACCACATGCATGCACACCACCTCTCCAAACACAAAACACACACTTGATGCAGCAATAAGATGAGAAGTTAGCAATAGCGCTCGGTGCACAAAGCGAGGGGGGCGAATGGGTGGAGGGTGGCGGGAGCAACTGCCCGATGCGACTCGGCTTCGCGGCCGTCGCTAATTCCCAGGGCGTGGAGGCCTTTGTCTGCGGCCCACTTTCCCTCGCAAAACATTCATTTACTTTAACTTCCTTCAGAGCATCAGCCACTTCATCACCCACTTGGTACCCTTGCAATCCACTGGCAACTAAGAGAAACAGAGAGCCACTAATCACAAGCGTTTGTTTTTGCAAAAGTTGCAAAACTGACCCCCCACTTTAACAGCAGCTGATGCTATTACCGCCTTCAGCTCTCCAGATTGACGTCCAATAAATCACTATGATAATTTAGTTGATAGAAATAATAAGGAAAGTAGCTCATGATCACTATGCTCGCTGACTGGACATAAAAAAAGATAACTTTTCTCCACTGATATTAGCACTTGTAGTTTTTCCCCCCCCTATTAGCACAGCTCCTACATGTGCCTGTTTGATCAATGGGCATAAAGCGTGGAGGTACAGTATGGATCAGCGACGGACTGCAGAGATGAAAGCCTGGGTGGGGAGAGGCTGCTGATACTGAGCCAGCTCGTTAGCACAGCAGCTTAATTACATTCACACAGATGAACCTCCTCAGCAGGCCACTGCTACTCACGATGGAGAGACAGCAGGAGAAATGAGCAGAGAGATAGACAGAGAGGGTGACACAGACAGACAGACAGATAGAGAGAGAGAGAGAGAGAGAGAGAGAGAGAGAGAAAGAAAGAGAGGGTGCAGGAGAGAGACAAACAGAAAGAGCTAGGGGAAAAAAAGAGATTTATCAAAAAAAAAAAAAAAAAAAAGAATTAGCAGTGCAACATCAAACTAGTGTCAAACTGGGACATGCCTTTTAATTGCCCGTTTGCAATTTTTCTTTTCCAGGAGGGCCAGCGAGAGGGAGAAGGAGAGAAGGCGCCGCCGCCCGTGTTTACAAATTCAGCCGGCTGCTGCGGCGCTAAGATTATTATTTAGTTCATTTGGCCTGAAAAGAAGCCAACGCATTCGCTTCCCCGGGGGGCAGGATTATTTCGTTTGATTGCGAAAGCTAATTGCACGCTCCTTTTAGACAGGCGCAGGAGAGTGGAGAGGCCTTGCTCTGAGCAAAGTTTGTCCCTCCGCGCGTCGACATTTAAATAATTGAGTTGGAGAAATGTGCCAAACTTGATGAGAATGAGAGCGTTATCTGGGATGCTGGGTTTGGGGATGCTGGCTTGGATTAAGGACTTTTGGAACAAACGTGTTGCTCAATTGTGTCTGAGTGATACAGTACCACTGGACTACAACACAAGACTTCATGTTAAAAGTGTTTGAGTCCCTTCCTAAGGCTCTTCCATGTTAATGGGAATGTCCGGGTGATCGGTTTCGAAGCAGGATGAATGTAGAAGCTAAACTTTGCATGCTGCAAAGTCTCCTCCAGAGTAAGGTAATGATGACAAATACCGCAGGAATTTCATTCATCATTAGCTGGCTGCATTCAGTTCACATACATGTCACACTGGGAGAAAAGCAGGAGCAAGAAAAAAAAAAAGTTGGTCAAAAAAAGCGAATTAAATATTTACATCATGAATTCTCGCTGCACTGTCGGGCGAAAAAAAAAAGAAAAAAATACACATAAAATTCCCCCATAAAGTCTTTTTTTCCCCTTCTCTTTCTCTCTCTGGCTCTCCGTCACTCTCTCTCTCTGTCTCGGTTGACAGGCTCAGTCAAAAGCAATCGGGCGCTGATGGGCACGGTGGCATGGCGTGTGCTGCATCGGCGATGCTGTTTGCGCTGGGGGATGACAGGCCTTTGTGCTGGATGTGCCAGCAGCAGCAGCAGCAGCGGCAGCAGAGGCAGCCTGACGCCACGACGCGCCGCGACACACACACCACACCACACCACACCGCGCCGCACCACACAGCGCCACTCTCCATCCACGTCAGGGCCAGTTTGGCAGCCGCAGACTGGCAGAGCCTGGAAGCAACGGCACGGCGCCCACGGCAGACAGCCCGCCAAACTGCCCATCCGTCTGCCCACCCGCCCTGGCTGAGGTGCGGTGTGAGGTGGCATGGGTTCACATCACATCAGCTGCCCCCCCCCCCCCCCCCCCACACACACACACACCACCACCACCCCACCTCCCTCCCACCCTCTCCTTTCCCCACTCAGATTGATCCTCGCTCACTCACTTTTTTCCCTCTTTCTCTTTTTGTGTCTCTGTGTGTTAAAGATCCAAGACAAACATGCAAGCAACAAGATCCCCTTTCTCAGGATTGGGTTTCTACAAAAATATAGCTGCTAATCATGCTCAATAAATTATTCAGGCAAAGGGGGGAAAAAATCGTACTTTCTGAAATGTTTATTGATATGGGACGGCCAGTGTCAGACTGGTGACATGGATATTGATATTGCCATCAAAGTTCGGAAGGACGGGGAGGGGGTGTGGGGGTAAAAAAAAAAATGAGACGGATACAAAAACTGTCTGACAAACACACAGGAACCTCAGACATGGATGCAATCAATTCACCCAGGACAGAGAAAACCTGAGAGAGAGAGAGAGAGGGGGGGGGGTGAGAGAGAGGGTGGAGAGATAGACAGAGGAATCGTGAGTCCAGAACGAGCAGAGAGACAGTTGAAAAGAGAGAAAGATGAAAGATGAAAAGAGAGAAAACGCAGAGGGGAAAAAAGAAAGAGGTGGAAAAAGAATGAAAATTAAGGAGTGCTGGTGGGTAAAACAATGACATGAGGAAGAGTCAGGGGAGAGACAGCCGAAGGGAGGGAGAGAGAGAGAGAGAGAGCCAGAGAGACCGGGAGAGAGAAAAGGAGAGAAAGAAAGAGAGAGCGAGAGACTGCAAGATTAAAGGCAGAGAAATAAAAGCCACCATGTCATTAGGAGTCATCCTTTCATTGGCTCACAAAAGCAGTTAATATGAGCGCCAACACACATCCATATTAAAGCAGCACATTCTCATCATTATCATTACCATTAATACTAATAAGAGCAGATCACATTGGCACGAACAGACGCACAGCTGCTGGAGCTACAGTAATAGCAGCAGGACTCATAACAGTAACGCTACCGGCCTCTATCTTTGTCTTCTTTTGAATATGGATATATATATATATATTTATATATCATGTATTCCAGCCGTCATCACAGCCTTCATCTCACTTGCATCTCGCCATACATCTGACGGCAGTCCTATTTGCCCATATCAAACACCGGGCCCTTTAGCGAAGATAATATAAAATAATGGATTCTTTACATTTATTAAATTCACAGGGGGAAATATAATATAGGTTCCCCGTTGCCATGGCCGCTCCCCCCTCCTGCCCCCCCCCCCCCCCTCTCTCTCCGTATTGCCTTCTCCTCCAGCGGGCCTCGGCCAGAGCCAGCTCCGCGTCAGGGAAATTGGCCGGTATGTATTTGTTGGCCATGCAAAACTGTTTAAATCTTTAATAAAATGACAAGGATGAAATATCAGACATCATCAAGCGGGACGTAGGGCTGGAGTATTTGTATTGTGTCAGCTGGGGCCTAAGAGATCTGGGTTTGTGTGTGTGTGTGTGTGTGTGTGTGTGAGAGAGGGAGAGAGAGAGAGAGAGAGGGAGATGGAGGGAGTGATAGAGGTCGAGGCTAAGAGATCACTCTTCTATCTATATCTGTAGAGGATTTGTTGCTGTGTGTAAGAGTGAGTGTACTATCTACAGTATACCTACTGTGCTACGGTATATCTAAGGGTTTGTGTGTGTGTGTCTCTCTCTCTCTCTCTCTCTCTCTCTCTCTCTCTCTCTCTCTCTCTCTGTGTGTGTGTGTGTCTGTGTATATGTGTGTATGTGTGTGTGTAGGTGTGTGTGTGTAGGTGTTCACTCAAATCACTCTCTCTCCCAAGGTCTTTGTGAGTCTGTGCATGTGCATGTGTTGTGTGCGCCTTCTCTCTCTCTCTCTCTCTCTCTCTCTTTCTCTCTCTGAGTGTGGTGGGAGTGGGTGTAGCGGGCCTATAAGGTTGCAAATTGTTTCATGATGACATTATTCTTATTTGAAATGTTTCACTCAGCCTCAGCCCCCCACCCCTCACACACACACACACACACACACACGCACACACACACACACACACACTCACAGCCTGTGCTTCAGAGGCACCGCAGGCCATTTTAATTCCCAGCCCCCCTGGCAACAATCCCTCAAACATTTCACTGACAAATTTCATTCCTCTTAACGCCTTATTAATGCCACTCGCTTTTATTTCTAAATAAGTTATGTTTCAGAGGGAGCTGTTGCACTACAGTGGCACATCACTTAAAGCAGAAAGAGCGAGAGAGAGAAAGAGTGAGAAAGAGAGAGAGAGAGAGAGAGGAGAAAGAGAAAGAGAGAGAGAGAGACACACACACATATTCAGGGATGAGCTCTCAAATGAGACCATTCTCTCTTTTTCTCCCCCCTTTAAGTTATTATGAAAGCATCATTATGGTGTATCAGTGTGTGCGTGACTGGCTTAATAAGCCGGTGATTCGGTCCCTTGCGAGGGAATATCGGAACAGTTTGATGAAAAATTACCATGGCCATTATGTGTGCTTATCATAATGGCCTGCTAATGTGGACAATGTACATCTTTTTGGGCGTGAGGATGGGCGGCAGTCCTGACGTTTTATGCGTTTGGAGGTAAAAAAAAAAGGGGGAGGGGAGGGGGGGGCAGGAAGCGACGGGTGGCATAAAGACTGGCTTTACGCGGAGGCCGAGACGAGTTTGGAGGTTTATGTGTAGAGGGGGACCTGTGACAACCCGGCGTCCAGCGCGGTGAGGGGGGGGGGGGGGGGGCGGTCATGGAGACGGAAAGTGCAAGTGTGCCGCAGAGACCTCGTCCCTGTTGGTTACGGGGCCAAATTTATGAGGACTTTATATTTCATAAATGGCCGAATGATTCAACAGAGAGCCAGTTAAGGGAGACTCGTTTGCATGCTGGAAGCTTCCGTAGGGCAGGGCAGGGGCGAGGTGTGCGCACAGAGACAGAGGTGAGGGTGTTCGCACGGATACACAAACAAAGGCCAGTGCCTCACACATCGGAACACACAAAGGCAAGTACAGTAAGTGCATACAATTACTGCAGACTCACACACACACATACACACATACACACAAAGGCAATGGTGTAACAAACACGCACACAAGCACACACACCCCCCCACATTAAAGCAAACGCAGCCCTTTGCCAGCAGGTGCACACTTTTCTACCTGCAGATGAGAGGCCTCTTTGTGCATGTGCATGTGCATGTGCGTGTGTGTGTTTGTGTGTGTGTGTGTGTGTGTGTGTGTGTATGTGTGTGTCTGTCTAGCATGGGGTAGAAATAGCGCCGCGGCATCAAGCAGACTCCGGCTCCACAGCGAGTTCTCCACAAGGACGGCTGCACACACCCGGGCGTGCTCTCACAAGCCCCACCTTTGTTTTTACCGGGACTCAACTCTGATGGTGACATCACGGAGCGCTCCGCTTCTGAAAATACGGCAGCCGGCGTAACACACACACACACACACACACACACAAAACCCCCCACAAATGATCTCTTTGAGAGAACGAGAGGGTGTTCAAAATGGAAGTGCAGCAGGTGAAGCCACATCCAATACGAGCTCACGCAAATGAAATTAAAGATGGCGGCGTGGAACTATATGCAGCTCCGACGCCCGCCGATGAAAAAATGTACGACAACAAAACAAAAAGGAACAAAAATGTCTGCGAGCAGGTTATTCTGGTGGGTGTGTTCATCCTCTATTCTGTCTCAGCAGTGTGGAACCTGATGTTATTTATTCAACCTCCTGAAGAACACAGCCATAGATAGCCTGCCACACACACACACACACACGCACACACACACACGTCTACTGAACTGCAAACACAAAGCCTCAAACACACTAGACCTTGCTCCCTCGCATTCACATAATGCACAAAGGGCACACATTGCTTCTGCCATGCAGGTTCACCGCAAGCACAGCCTCCAAATGGATTCAGTCTGTAATTCAACACAAAGACGGCAAGTCCCTGGACCAGAGATGCACAGTAATTCTGTCCCAAAAAAAAAAGATTCGCAAGAAAATGTGGCGCCAGAATGACACCTCAATCGTACGATACTCACTTGCATAGAGATCCATGCGGCATCAGCCTAATATGACCAGTGTCACATTTTCAGTGAAAGAACATTGGCTGAATGATACATTTATTGAGATATCAGTGTGTGGTGTGTGTGTGTGTGTGTGGAGAGAGAGACACACACAGAGAAGAGAGAGAGAGCAAGAAAGAAAGAAAGAGAGAGAGAGAGAGAGAGTGAGAGAGAGAGTAAATGTCATTTGGCTAAGTCTCCCCCTCTGCATGCATCCATTTGATTACAGCAGATTGTCTGGTAGATAGAGGCCAGGCTTTGAGAAACTGCAGATCCCCTCTCTGCCACCACCATCATGGCTTGCTGGGTGCGCTGATATCATCCTGCCAACATCCTCCCCCCACCCCCAACCCCAGCCACCCCCCCATACCCCCCACCCCCAGCTCAGAGTACACGCCGCCCTACAATTACCATGCATTTATCCCCACATGTCACACCTGTAATCAAGATTGAACTCCATGGCAGGGCGCTTTAATGTGCCGCGGATCAATCGGCGACAAGATGTGAATGTCAGAGGAGCGCCGCGTGTGTGTGTGCGGTGATGACGGCCGGCGCTGAGAGCCATCGGGGGAGCAGACCTCCGACAGGTCCGGGGGCCAAGACTCCGAGCGGGTCAGTTTCCCGCTGGAGAGCGCCTCGCTCCGACCTCGTCGTCTGAATATTGCATGGGGAACGTGCGGCGGGATTCCCCTGCCCGTACGTACGCGCGCGAGGCCTTACGCACAGCTGATCCAGACAGATGTTCCCCTTCTGCGCTGCAGAGACTAGACAAATTGAGCTTCACCAGACCACTTGTCTACAGATGCAAACCCCCCTCTACAACACACACACACACACACACACACATACACACACACTGCGCGCACACACACACACACACACACACACACGCACACACGCACACACGCACACATGCACACACACACACTGCGAGCGCGCACACACACACACACACACACACACACACACACACACACAGGCCCCCTGTCAGTCAAACCGGCGCAGAGCGACCAAAGTTCACGGCAGTAGAAAGTTACCAGAGCTTTCAAAGTTGGCTACTGTGCTGCTGCTGGATCTACCAGGCGGCAGCACATGTATGGAAACCAGTGTGTTCTGCTGCATATACAGTACAGTACGTCCGTGCTGCAGAGCGGCGCTCGCTAACACTCCTGATTCTCCGTTCTTTAATTGCCTCGGATGGTGAGAGCGCTTGTCAAGGCGAGGCTGACATTTGATGTCCTGTCCTCCCAGCATCTCGAGGTGAGGGCGCCGCGATTGAAAAGACCGACAGAGCCGGCAAAGTCATCAAGCTCCAAAACTTCGTATGGAACAAAGCGTGTGGTTTTTTTTTTCTCTCTCCTTAGTTTCTTTTTTTTCCTCATGCGTGTCCTTGGCTTTAGACAAACCCATTTTATTTTATTTTTCATATTCCAGAAATGCACTCGCGTCCTCTGCCGCACAGTTCAAGTAATCAAAAGGAGATTGACATATTCTACGACAACTCCACAAATTCCGCCAGATCAAAAAAAAGCACCACGTCACGTAGGCCTGCTAGCAATCCCTACATTATGAAGTTTAATCTCCCCTGATCTGCATCAATAATTACGCCGCCCTGCCAGCAGCCCCTGCTTTCCCCCCATTACAGCTAATTAGAACTCCAGCATTGAGAATCCTTTTAATAATCATCAGATATAAGGGCCTATGGGTCTGGTTGCGGGTAATACGCTGAAGGGGTGGTGGGTCTGGAAATGGTGCTTTTCATCTCGTCAGGGACAGATGCGACATGAAGACTGAGACCCTTGCACAGTCTGTGTCTTGTTTGTTTGTGTATATGTGTGTGTGTATACCGGTGTGTGTGTGTGTGTGTGTGTGTGTGTGTGTCTGTGTGTGTGGTCACTGCATGTCTTACCAAGCCGGCGACACATTTATTTACAAATCTGCAGGCCCACAGAGGTGGCGGGCCGGAGTGGGGAGCGGCTGGACCCGCGAGGAGCCCCACAACCAATAAAGCCACAACTTCAAAATCAACATATCAATGAATGAGAGCAGGGGGCTTGGGCCAGACACTGTCCCTCAGCAGTGCAGCTGAAACCGACACCTCGCCCCTACACACACACACACACACACACACACACACACACACCACACACACACACGCATTAACACACCCCTCCTCATATCCATCTTTTCTACCCCTTTCCATCCAGGGGATGCTGAGAAAATCTGATTACTTTAAACATGAGGCAGTGCAGGAGGTGGCGGGGGACAGAGATAAAAAAAAAAAAAAAAAAAAAAGGGGGGAGAGCTCAGAGATTGGATAAGGAGGTTGGAGGAAAAATAGCCACAGATGTAGATCAGCTGCGGGGTGGGTGTCCATCTATCGTTCGGTGACAGGCACGGGATGACAAAATGGCCGCCGCCGATATGATGTCACTTTTTTTTGATTGAGCTAACAAACACATACACACACACACTCACACACACCCACACTAGGATTTAAGGTGCCACTATCAACATGAAAGTCAGTCAAAGATCAAAAGAGGCACATTAAAATTTGGTCCATCCATTACAAAAGAGCAGCTGGGATGTAAATTACATTTTAAAAGGTCCTCACGTATCCGTGTGCCGCTGAGGATACAACGTGATTGACTGGCTAGAATTTCAAGGAAGAAACAAAAGAAGAAAAAAGGCAAGATGGAGAGGGAAAAGTTTGAAAAAAAAACTTCCTTTCTTTTGTTTGCTGTAGGAGAGGTGGGGAGACAAAATAGGGGCGAGGAGAGAGAGAGAGAGGGAGAGAGGTGAGAAGAGAGGGAAAGAGAAAGAGCGGTAGATGGAGAGGAGAGAGAAAGAAAGAGAGAGAGAGAGAGAGAGAGAGAGGGAGGGAAAGAGAAAGAGCTGGAGAGAGAGAAAGAAAGAGAGAGTGAGAGTGAGAGAGAGAGGGAGTGAAAGAGAAAGAGCGGGAGATGGAGAGGAGAGAGAAAGAAAGAGAGAGTGTGAGAGAGAGAGAGAGGGAGGGAGAGGCGAGGAACGCTCCAGCTCCCTTGCTCTGCTTATTACGCTGTGGTCCAGGCCCCTCTGTCCTGCAGCCTTTTCTGCACCTCACCATTTTAACTACACCTGTCATTTGCGCTCCAGTCATTTCCCCGCTACCCCACCCCCCACCCCAGCCCACCAGAACACCACCCCCCCACCCCCTCCCCTCAATCCTGGGCTTTCTTTTCCCCGCTCACAGGGACCGTTAACTGGACCTGTCTGTCATGCCAGTAGGTCCAGGAGCCTGCTTCAGCACGGTGTGTGTGTGTGTGTGTGTGTGTGTGTGTGTGTGTGTGTGTGTGTGTGTGTGAGTGTGTGTGAGAGAGAGAGAGAAAGAGAGAGAGGTGGAGTGACTAAGTGAATGAATGAGGGTGTGTGTGTGTGTGTGTGTGTGTGTGTGTGTGTGTGTGTAAGAGAGAGAGGGAGTGAGTAAGTGGGTAAGTGAGAGTGTGTGTGTGTGCGAGAGAGAGTGTGTGTGTGTGTGTGTGTGTGTGTGTGTTGGATGGGTGAGAGGTGGGGTGGTTAAAGGGCCAGAGGCGCTGTGAGGGAGGGGAAGGGGTGCTGGTGCTGGTGCTTGTGCTGGGTGGGTGGGTGTGGAGTGGGATTCTGGGAAGGGAGTCCATCTTAGTGGTGGCAGCAGCAGCAGCAGCAGCAGCAACCGTGGTGCAGGCAGAGGAGGAGAGTATGGTGCATGGAAATGGCGCCGCACGCACCCCTGGAGATGAGGAGCCACATCTCACACACACACACACACACACACACACACTGTTCCTCATGTTCTATTGCTAGTTTAGTCAGCCTCTCTTTTCAAACATCCCCTATTGGCTCTGTTGCAGTCCCAGGGGTCAAAGGTGACAGGAGAAGGGAACAGGCCAGGCCCTGACCAATCATGGCTCTTCTCTCTTAATGAGCACATACAGTACGATGTGGAAACAGTATCAACATTGCCTTTAGCTTTTTGCTTACTGTTTCTTTAAAAAAGGAGACTAACATAGTAGTTAAATTGTTATGAAAACAACTTGTTATACTTTTATAGCTTGTTTATTCTCATTCTCATAACTACTGTATAGGGTGTGTATATAGCAGTCAGTCTGCCACTTACTTTTTTATTGTATGAACTTAGTGGCAGTGAAGTTGGGCTTAACCACCCAAGGAGATAACTGTACATTGAGGAAGAAATATGAGAATAAACAGAATTCAGGGCTCTAATGCCTGGGCAAACACAGAATACAATTACAAAAGCTCCAACACATCCATCCTCTCACACACACACACACACACACACACACACACGCGGACACAATCGCACAAACTGATATAAAAATACAAATACACACACACTGGCAAACACGCAATGAAAGATGATTGTATCAACAGTGTATGTGTGTGTATGTGTGTGTGTGTGTGTGCGTGCGTGTGTGTGTGTGTCCTGGCTGGCGAGCAGCAGCTCTGCTCTCCTCTGTTGCTTTATGATTTCATTAAGTGTAAATCCTGTCAGTGTGCTTTGCCACCCACCCCCCCTCCCCCTCCCCCTCCCCCTCCCCATCGGAGGCCGTGCGCCCTGCTCCCGAGTCAGCAGGTTAAATTATAATTTAATTACCCGGCCTGAGCTGCATAAGCTGCCTGGGAGTGCTCGCCCCCCAGAATAATTTCAGACGATGGCGGCTCTGCTCGGCTCGACTCGACTCTCCCTCAACCCGGGGCCCGCGCGCTGGCAGGCCGGGACCCCTGGAGGCCGTCCTCAATATCCCACCTAATTATCTCCCTCAAATCAGCCACATATTACACAGGAATAGCAGTAATTAAGTTGGAAAGAGGAGAGCAGGGGAGGAGGGGAGGTTTCAAAAAAAAAAAAAAAATTAATTGTTCGCGAAAATGTTCTCCAGACTTCGCTTGACAAGAGACGACTTTGGAGGGGAGTCGGAGTCGCCGGGCGCGAGTCGTGGGTGTCGTGCCATGTGCTGGCGTTTGCCTCCCACTAAGAGCGGGTTAATAACAAGAGCAGTGTGTGCTTTGTGCACCTAGTCCCCCTCCATACAACTCCATGCATGAGCAGCAACGTCACTCCTCACAACTCTGCACTGTGTGTGTGTGTGTGTGTCTGTGTGTGTTAGTGTGTGTGTGTGTGTGTGTGTGTGTGTGTGTGTGTGTGTGTGCGTGCTTTGTGCACCTAGTCCCCCTCCCTACAGCTCCATGCATGAGCCGCAACGTCACTCCTCACAACTCTGCACTACAGTAGTGAGTTCAGTTCTTTCTAGATGGACAAGGTGGTGGTCAAGACGAGAGGGACAAGGTGGTGTTTTGCTGTTGCGACCTGTATAGTGCATGAACTGAGCATGCTCCAACATGCTGACCCATATCACGCCATCTCACCGGGGTGAGAAATGTAAAGCACCCAACAAGCAGACGCACGATGGCAGTGAGCTGAGTAGCCATTATAAACATCTTCCTCCCGACAATTTATAGTGCAGAGCTTCCTGCAGAGCAATTAAATACATAAAACACCTTGATACTCTCAGGGAGTCTTTGAGGGAGTCTCAGCTGAAGAGACACCTTTACTTAATATAGCAGAAAATGTATTGGCTCAACTCATTATTCCTCTTACCTTCAGTTAACAATGCTGCTATTAAACTGGCTCTTTGTCTGACTCTGAAATGTTTACGCAAAGACTTTGTCCACTTTTTTAATTTCAAGGTCCACTTTTAACAATTCACCTTGCAAATCCCATTCACGGAACAGAACATGTCTTTATTCTCAAACATAAAATATTAAAAATTGGATTCTTGCAGGAATGAAAAGATAAGAAACAAATTCTGAAAATGTGACGGCGTGAGTTAGGTGTGTGTGTGTGTGTGTGTCGCTATGTCTGTTGCCAATGTTTTTCTGCAGGCCTGTGTGTATGTGTGAGAATGTGAGTGCATGCCTGGGTGTATTTGTGTGGGTGTGTGTGTGTGTACGCATACGTGTGTATAAAAGCATTCGAGTCTCCCTTTGATTGTAACAATGAATGGTCTCCTTATTTTTCCTCCCTTAGCTTGAGTCTCCTAAGACAGACCAAGTCAAACAGCCAACATATGTGGGCCATCAGAATATTGCAATGACTACCATACAGTATCTGGCTGTGCTGACCGATACCAGAGTCTCAAAACAAAGGACAAGGTAAAGAACCATTAAATCCACCCTTGAATCCATACACTACAGTATATAGTAAGGACCTCCCTCCTACACCTGCTGTGTTCTGAAGACCAGTCTGGTTATCTGACTGACAAACAAGTACCTTCAGAGAGGCTGTGGCGTGCTTTGTACTGCCATCTGCGTGCATGGCGAGGAAGAGTTTTGACTTTGAGAGTGTATGTATTTCAGCTGTGACATTCACTGAGAGGGACATTGTCAATTAAGTTTATTTCATTGTAAACAGGGCAGAAGCGTATATCTTTTCCCTTTGTCTGCATTTATTAGAATGTAAATCCAGCATGGCTAACACATTTTTATCAGCACTTGTCAAATGATCTCTTGCCAAGGATGCATCATTTATGAGGGGGGGTGATTTTTTTTTATGCTGATTTTCAAAGAAAAATAAAACGATCAAATAATGTGGCAGATGATGTAAAAATAGTATGGAGCTCTTCACTTCCAGAATAATGGTGTAATTTTCTTTGTGCTAATTTGACACCAGAAGGGAAAAAGAATGTACATTTCCAGCTAAAAAAAAAAAGAGTGGAAAAAAGGCGCGCAGCGCAGCCCGAGCCCTTGGGAAATGTAATTTGAGGAAATCAAGGATCTAATTCAGTATATAATACCGATGAGGGGTAGAAAGGTAGTCATTTGCTATTCACACTGTCTTCATAACATAACCGTGCTGAAGTTTAACACAGCAATGTCAGGAGGGAGTGTACCGTTAAAAAACCTTTCACCACATGAAAGGGGCCCTTTAAACACTTTGGATTCTGTCCCTTTTGAGACAAAGATAAGTAAATAGAGGAGAGATAATGAGCGAGCTGGTGAGCCCTGCTGCTCTGCACGGCTCAATCTCAAGGACAATTGCCGCAGTTTGGGTGAAATTGCTGACAGTCTCCGCCATCACCCCCCCCACACACACACACACACACACACACACACACACACACACACACACACACACACACCTCCCACACCACCACCACCTTCTCCACCACCACCACCACCACCACAAACCACCATGGCCACAGTCACCTCCTCCTCAGCCCCAGCCCCAGCCCACCCTGCCTGACACCATCCCCATCGCCAGCACCTCCAGCGGCCCCCGTCCCCTCCCCAGCCCCTGTAATCCTCCGGAGCCGAGACAGGGCCCTCTCTGTCCGCGTGCAGACCCCCCACCCGGAGGGACCCTACCAAGGCAAATTAGACCAGAGGGGTGCCTTTGTTTCGGGGCACTCTGCTGGAGGAGCGGGAGGGAAAAAAATCCAAATTATTTCTCGAGCTGGAGCAATTTGCCATGCTGTGATAACTGCGCTGTGAGAAACTTCTTTGACAGTATTGAAAGAGATGATTTTTTTCCTCTCTTTCTCTTCCATAAAAACCCTCCCTTCGCTCGCAGAAAGAGAAAAAAAAAACCCTCGGCGCTTACAAAAGGCCTACAAACTCATTAAGCTGTTTAATTATGTCTCCCTTTCTTTTCTCCCTCTGTCTCCAATCTCCATCAAAACAACAGTGAAAAGAGTGGCCCTATTCGAAGTCGTTAGACCTCCCATTAGGAGTCTCCTTCGTTTTCCTCCTCTATCCCTCCATCGCTCCCTCCATTTCTGCCCATTCTCTCTCGTTTTCACACCCCGTCTTGCTCTCCACTGTCTCTCATTTGCCTTTTACTTTTTCAATCTCCGGGCTGTGTCTCTCACGTCCGACCCCCCAGCAGTCCCATGGTCCTATTCACTTCGCCCCCCCCCAGGCCCATCCAGCCCTGTTGTTCTTCCTTCTGTTATCTCGGCTCGGTCGGAACCCTGGGGAACTGGGCTTGTTTGACTATTCTTCAGGAGCAGAATCACCCCCCCCCCCCCCCCCCTCTCTCTCTCTCTTTTTTTTCTTGCCGTTGTTATTGACGGTTGAGTTTGGGCAAGACAGCCAGCTTGGTCAGTGTTTGAGTAGGCCATCAAAAAGTAAACAGGATAAAAGTCCCACATAGTTACCTACACCAAAATAAAATCTGTCCAAAAGACTCCTCTTTTCATCGCCCCCCCCCCCCCTCCCTCCCTACCCACCCACTCCAAGTCGATTCTATTGACTTGACAAATGGAGAGACAGAAAAAAATGCATTTTATATGCAAATCAGGCCTACTTGTGCTTCAGTGAGGTTGATTGATCTAGGCTTTACAAATGTAAAACTCATAATTAATATAGCAAATTATCTTTTATAATGCTGGAATATCTTCGTGACAGTATTTGAAAACAGTTTATCTGCTCGTCAGGTTCTCCTATTAATCTCATCTGGAGATGGTGATGTAGGCCGCTGAGGAAAATATCAGATGCGCTTGTGATCTAAGAAAGTGTGCCGAATAAAAATGTTTCTTCGCGCCTCATCTTTAATTCGCTTTACCACATTTGACAATCCATTCGTCTGAACTTAAACACTTTCATTTTCATCAAGGCCATACTGTTAAAAAACTATGGAGGTAAAAAAAAAATAACTTTGATTATGTTCCTCTGATTTGCCATGCTTTTGTCTTTGCTTAGAGCACTAAGCATGATTTTCTCTATACAAAAAACTAAAATAAATAAGAATAAAATCTCACTGTAAATGCAATGAGATGAAAACAGCCCGGAAATTCAAGGCAACATATTAGGGTGACATATTATGCTGTAAAAAGCATTTAATTTGAACCAATTTGAGCATTTTGTTAAACATATCGGTGCTTTGATGCTGAGCTTGCTGAGTTCACTGTACAACAGAATTTTCAATTTTGCCAACTTTACATCCCAACAAAAAAACATCCAACCCAGGTCTTTTTGAGTTTTGAAATCCAGTAGGGAAGCTAAAGCTGGTTTCCTGGTAAAGCGCTGATGTATTTTCACATGGTAAATCACATGATGTGATGTGAGGTGGGCTGGAGGAGCTGGAGTTGGATGGACTGGACATGGTTATTTAGCGTCCTCACGCCCAGCAGCGGAGGGGGGGGGGGGGGGGGGGGTGCACCCTTTTCCAAACACCTGTCATTCCACTCACGATTAATGCTATCCCTATGGCCAAACATCTCCATTCTTTAAACACAGCATCCTTTGTCATCTTGTCAAGACTTCGGCACCAAACAGGAAATTTGACTTTTACAGATCCAATTACGGCATCCTCGCCTCACCTCTTACCTTTCTTCTCACAGACACACACACCTACACACCTACACACATACACACATACACACAAACACACACACAAACACTTCATGCACAGATACAGCTTATACTATCTCTCTATCTCACAGGCACACACACACACACACACATTTAATACTCGCACACACACACTAACACGCAAGTGGGCAAACAAAAACTTGTCTCATAGCCCAATCATTTCAGTCCGTCAAATCTGGAGATGCTGATGATTATTTTCACTTTCAGGAGAATCTGTGTCCACAAAGGCACACTGTACAATCATATTTTTACTACACACACACACACTCACAGGGACAGTCATAGACAGAGTTGCTTTTAAACACAGCTTTTTGTAAATCAATCAAGTTCACTCAATAGAGAGGTGCTACACAACAGGTCTATTTTTCCTCAAATTGAAATCAAGACGTTCGTTATGCCATACCTGCCAATACCAATGATAGGACCATATCGATAACGTTACCTAGATTTGTATTGGTATAATTAGAGCAGAGAAATCCATACATGCCTCTGGCATTCTCTCACTCTCTCACTCTCTCTTCCTCCCTCCCTCCATCTCTTCCTCCCTCTCCCTCCCTCTCTCTCTCCCTCTCTCTCTGTGCTACAGGGCCCATGTTCAGCCGGGCGCACACAGGATATTAGCTCCTCTGCCAGCAAATTTGCTTTTCACATCTATTTCTTTCTTCTTCCTCCTCCGTTCTTGGAGGGCTTGTTATTGAGCTTAGTGTCCACAAATGCCATTGATCCGAGCCGCCACTCCAATCTATACCCGGCGGCCTCCGCACCCTCCCAGCATGTTAGTCATACTAATCCCGCTCAGCCTCCGGAGCCATCGATTTTATCGGCTCCCCCACCCAAAGTTGTGATAATGACATATCATTGTTAAATTTGGGAGAACAAACTGCTTTGCCAATCTATCAATGTGTGTAAGGATGCGGATGGCGGATGGCGAGCGAAACGGGCCCGCGGGTCTAAGGGCTGGGACCAGCGCCGTCATGGAGGATTTGGAGTGGGACAGGGAGGGGGGGGGGGGGGGGGGGGAGTGAGGGGGGGTTTGTGTTCACCTCCGCACTCTCTGTTCAGCCTGTTCGGGCCGTCACACACACTGGACGCAGGGCCAGCAACTCTGATCCCAAACAAAAGCCACGGATCAGCCAAGAGAACTCATCAACACTGCACACACACACACACGTAAGCACGCACACACACACACGTACACTCACACTCTCACACACACACACACACACACACACACACAAATACACACACACACACACACACACCACACACCACACACACACACTAGCACCACAGCAAATCCCACCTAATTGACACAGAATCATCATGAAGGCAGAGCTGGCAAGTGTGGACGTCCCCCGGGTTTAGTTGGGGGGACGCCCAGCACGTAAGTGCAGGCTCTTTCCAAACTCGTGCTGTCCAGGAGAAAACAAAGCGTTGGCCCCCGCAAAAACCCTCCATGAAATATGTTCACCACAGGCCCATTCTTCTCCCACAGCAGCCGCACAGACACAGCCATGCAGCAGGAATGTATCGCAGGAGGGCAGGGAGGAAGGAGAGGGGGGAAGGGAGGGAGGGCCGGGGCACAGAAGGTGGACAGGAGGAAGAGCTGAAGGTAAAGGAGAGCTCTGTGTGTGTGTGTGTGTGTGTGTGTAGGAATAGTAAGGAAGGAGAAAGGAGGACTTTGGTACAGAGGGTGGGAAGGAAAGGAAAGGAAAGGTAAAGGAGAAGTGTGTGTGTGTGTGTGTGTGTGTGTGTGTGCAGGAGCGTGGGGATGAATGGGTCCGGGGACGGGCAGGCAGGGGAGCCGGGGGAGCAGCGGGGCCTGGAGAGAGAGCACTAATGGTCTCTGCGTCCGCAGTTCAAACGGGCCGGCAAGGGAGCCAGCCAGCAGTGGCCTGCCACAGCCCAGGGCCCCGGAGGAGAGAGCAGGAGAACGGCCCCTATTAGGAGAGGATAAGGGCCTGTGTGTGTGTGTGTGTGTGTGTGTGTGTGTGTGTTGGGGCAGGAGGAACGTCCACTCACTGCTGCACTGAGCACTGGCTCGGAGTACACATCAATTAAAAGAGGAGGAAGAGGAGGAAGAGGAGGAGAGAAGGATGACAAGGAGGTGGAGACACATTAAATAACAAAACAACGCGACCGGCCACAGTTCACTGGGGGCTTCCACTAATGCGTCCAGAGAGTGAAGGAGAAAGAGAAGGAGAAGGAGAGAAAGAGAGTGAGGGGGGGGAGATAGTGTTGATGGACGAGGCTCTGGGCTGTGTCTGTATTGTCTGAGCTGATGTGGTTTGTGTGTGGGGCTACGAGACAAGGGGGAGACAGGGGGCACGGAACAACAACAACAAAAAAAATTGAGCAGTCCAGCCCCCTGGCATCCACTTGGGCACGTAAATGAGCAGGAGGCCTCGGAATAAAGAGGGGCGAAAAAAAGGCAGAGGATGGACAAACGTCTGGGAGAAAAAGGACTCACATGTCAGTGGCTGATGGCGCCAGTGATGGCTAATGGGCTTTAAATTCACCTTCAGTTCCTCCCCCCAGTGCCCACAGGCCATTGGCCATCCAGGCAGCCCATCCAGGCTCTGGCGCTGGCTGGCCTAGATTCCCTCTGTTTAAGGGCACATTACGCCCGCGCGGGCCCGTGGCTACACTGGAGAGGCCCTGCCTGCCCGCCCGTGCCCGTGGGTGGGTGGGTGGGTGGGCAGAGCGAGGTGGTGTGAGAGTGGCGACGCTACCGCTAATGGCCCGCGCCGCCGCTAACGCTCGGAGAAGCACAGGGGAAGTGGAGGGCGGGGGGGGGGGGGGGGGAACGCGAACGGGCAGACGGACGAGAGAGAGAGAGAGAGACGCTGGCAAACCACCGGCTGGCCTGGCGTACGGCCAAGGCTCTTAACTCCTGACAAAAGACTAATAATTCAAGATGTGGTGGCATGCCCCCGGGCCACTGGTAAGTGCTGAGAAATTAATCTGGTGGCGTGAGCAGGGGCCGCCACCGAGCACAGCTGAAAATTAAATTCCCATGTTGATCAAGACGGCCAAATTGAAAGAAAAGAGCAGCGCTTTTTGCTGCAGGTAGACTCACTGTGAGTGTGTGTGTGTGAGTGTGTGTGTGTGTGCGTGTGTGTGTGTGTGGCGCGGGCTAACTCGCGCTCCACTCAAGAACAAGAGGAGTGAGACCAGGCTTTTACAAAGAAAAAAGCTTCTTCATCACAGCTGGGAAATTGGCGACACAATTCTGCAGTTCAGCTGGATGTAAGGCTTGCACTACTTACAGGAACACTCCTCACCGTAGAGAGAGACCTCCGGACATTTGATACATTTACACAATTTCACAATATCTACTGAAACCACCAGCGGCCAGCAGGCTGCATGCGGTCAGAGACAAACTTTAGTTGGAGAGTTTCCTAAGCTTGTGTCATCAATAAACTGTTGACACTCAATGTAAACAAACAACTTATGGCTACGGTTAGGGACAGAGGGTGGGCTTTGTTAAGGTGATGTTCAAAAAGTCTTGAACGACAATTTTAGAGTTTAGATGTCCAGAAGTAGCACATCAGATCAGTGCAATGCGAAAAACCAACACATCGGCTGGAATGGGAATATTCCGCATCCCGATGTGGTTAATTTGGAGCCCAGCTGCAGAGTGTGCCCTGGGGGCAGGGGCCGGCCAACGCCGCGGCTGGCACAGGTCACACACTGTGGGTGTGGGTGACAGATGCCCTCTCTGACAACGGCCCGTAAACAACAGTGAGCCGAGCTGACACCTACCGCTGTGCGCCGAGGCAAACACAGAAATGCCCATTTTTGGTTTGTTTTTGTTTCTCTCTCTCTCTCTTGCTCATTCACTCTCTCTCTCTCTGTGTGTGTGTGTGTGTGTGTGTGTGTGTGTGTGTGCGTGTGTGTGTGTGTATCTTAGGGTAGGTTAATGCGATTTCCGTTCCGCCTGTCGGCTTTGGAGACCTGGCTCGGGCGAGCACTCGTCAGGTGGAGTCTGGGTCCAGCCCCCTATGGCCATTAGCGTGGACCGAAGACAGGCCAGCGAAGACAGCACAGAGAGCGCAAGAAAGAGAGAGAGAGAGAGAGAGAGAGAGAGAGAGAGGAGGCCTTATAAGTACAGGTCACTGCACTGATCACCACTCAGAGAACTATCTCCAGGCCCAAATGCTACACTGCAATCAGACTGAGAGGGGACTAGGTAGGGGCAAAGGAGTTAATTACAAGTTATGCACACACACACGCACTCACGCCCACACACACACACACACACGTCGAGATATCACACCGATTGGAGATGGGCGCGTCGTTTGGCGTGGACTGATAATGTCAGGCGCCAGCAGCACAAGGGCACAACCATCAGAGCGCGCGCACACACACACACACACACACACACACACACACACACACACACACACACACACTCACACACTCGCCGGAGTGAAGTTACGCGTGCAAACATCTCCCGGCTACTTCAGGGAGAAGGGCGCACTCAAAGTG
The DNA here is from genome assembly GCF_963854185.1 of Sardina pilchardus. NCBI lineage: Eukaryota > Metazoa > Chordata > Actinopteri > Clupeiformes > Clupeidae > Sardina > Sardina pilchardus. The sequence goes on along the minus strand of NC_085004.1, from coordinate 30,555,033 downwards.
AAAGGCAGCGGGGCGGACGAGGAGGGGGGGGGGGCTTTGAGAGCGACGCAGGGAGGGGGGGGTCAGGCAATCTTCATGTCAACCGTTATCTCCTTAATGCGTTGTTTTCTGTTTATTAATACACCCCCTCCCGTCCTGCTCACCCCTGCAATGTTTCCTCGCCATTGCCTCTGCATGCACCCCCCCCCCCCCCCCTCCACACACACACACACACACACACACACACACACACACACACACACACACACACACACACACACACACACACACAGACACACACCACCCCGCCCCTTAAAAGGCACAGAGAGGGGAGTCAGCGGTGAATCTTTAAGGATTTGACTTGCAAAAAGCACCTCATATATTGTTTATGAAAAAAGCACAGTCACCTCCCCACCACCACCACCACCACCCCCCCGTCCCACCCCTCCCATCCCATATGCCCCCCAGCATGTTAGTTTGTTTTATTTACTTATTTTTAGACTTGTGCACTTGTTAGGGAGAGACGCACTTGTCTGTGTACATCTCGGCAGATGAAGACAGACTGGCTCCTCATCTGTCATCTCCTATAAGCAGAGCCAAAATGCTTCTATTCAGGTTAAAGATTCCTGGGTGACATTTTCAATTGAGTCAACAGAGTTTTTTTTTCTCTCTCTTCTCCTCCTCCCCTCCCATACAGAAAAGTGCAGGGAAGAAGAGGCTGAAAGACAAAGAAAAAGCAATCGAGTGTGTAGTCGTAATGATGAAACGGGCGAGGAAATAAAGAAGACGAGGGGGAAAAATTACAAAAAAAGAAGAAAAAAAAAGAACCTGTCACCCGTGTGTCAACTCTCTCGACTCTCGCCGAAACTTCCTTTTGTTGCGACAGCGAGGGGGGCGAGGAAGAGAGGGGAAAATTACCCTCCGTAATTGGCATGCTGATCAAAGCCGGCGATGGCAGAGGAACAATAAAACCTTTAATTTATCAGAATTCATTATGAGCTACCGCTGTAACGCCAGACAATATTAGAATAAATTGTGACGGCGCGAGGCAGAATCAAAGGTTTAGTGTTGAATGGTTTTGTTGACTGCTTTTTCTCCGAGCCGCTCCAGGAGAGGTGACAAGAGTGAAGAGGGAGGTTTAGTGTGTGTAGTGACGTGTGTGTGTCTGTCTGTGTGTGTGTGTGTGTGTTTTGTGTTCATAATGGTGCTGATTGAGGAGGGGGAAGAAGGGAGGGGAGGGTTGTGGTGAGGGGGGTTCACTAACGTACCTGATCACAGTTCACCCTAATCATGACCTTGACAGGTAAACATGACATTCAGCAGTAGGGGGATATGAATATGTATGGGTGGCGCCTGCTGCCTCTCTCTGTTCCCTCATCCGGAGACTGCAAAGGACAGGGCGGAGAGAGAGAGAGAGAGAGAGAGAGACAAACACAGAGAGAAACAGACAGAGAGAGAGAAAGAAGGACTGAGAGAGAGAGGGGGGGGGGCTGTCAGTGGAGCCTGGGGACCTGTGTCTCTCTCCCACGGCTCCTCCACACACACACCCAGCCCAACCTGGCTCAGCCCGGCCCAGCGCAGGGCCCCGTGTCCGGGCCAGATAATGGACATCTCGGTGCTGACTCGTCAGCTTCAGGACAGCTCTGAGGAGAGCAGCAGAGGAGAGAGAGAGAAAGAGAGAGAGAGAGAGAGAGAGAGAGAGAGAGAGAGGGAGAGAGGGAGAGAGAGAGAGGGAGAGAGGGAGAGAGAGAGAGAGAGAGAAAAGAGCCCCCTCACCTTTCATTATTCATCAGGCGGGAGCTGGGCTGGGAGAGGACGGCGCTGACGAGCCCTAAACACAAACAGCAGCAGGGCTCTTAGGGAACTCCGTGAGGAGGCTCCAGCGCCCACTCAGGGCCGTCTGGCCACGCAACACCCAGAGGTGGCCAGCACTGCCCAGCACTGCGCAGGACAAAGTGCTTCTCCATGAGATCCACCAAAATAAAACTCACCCCGCCCCGCACTGAGGTCATCGTGTGTCTTTTTATCCGCCGCAGATGTGAGCATCTGTT
>NC_085004.1:30538003-30548003 GCF_963854185.1 Sardina pilchardus | reverse complement strand
ATTTGACCAGCAGAAATATGATTATACACATAATGACAATCATTTGATGAAATTACAGGACATGGAGGCAATTACCAAATTATTTCTGACTGTCATGAGAAAGGCGCATGTAATTATTTCAAAATTAGCCTTCAACAGCACTGGAGGCATAATTTCCCCTTCAAATAATCACTATTTTCAGACTACTGATCATATTTTCCATAAGCCACCATTTTAATTTCCAGCCGAGCAATTTTCCACATTTTACAAAACCAGCTTTTCTTTGAGGCATTTAATCAGTTAGTTATTGACCTAATTGAGACAAGGACTAAATGGTTAAAATCATCTTGTCTCATGGGCCCTATGACTAACTGGTACAGAACCAAAGTCTTTCTAATGAAACCATTTTTTATTCAACTTTCATGTTGTGTCAAGATTTGCACATGACTTTTACAGTAAGAGTTGCTAATATCTGAAGCAATAATTATATTTCAGCCTAATAAAAAAAATGTAGACTACATGCCCCTGTAAAAATAATCAATGACAGAGTTTCACGACCGATCATTATGATAGGCTTTTGTGATCTGTGGTCAGTCAGTTAGTAACCCCATACTACAGTACATGTTTTTTGTCGGTCTTGTTCTTTTTTCCCATTGGATACTGTAAGCCCCACTGCTGTCTGTTCTTCCCGAACATCGGACCTGACCCCACAGGTGCCATCAGCTAACGGGATCCTCTCTCTCTCTCTCTCCCTTTCTTTCTCTCTCTCTCTCCCTCTCTCATACAAAGGAAGTCCAGTGAAAGAGGAGAGGCTCCCCACTGTTCTCTTAAGAGCCAAGCTGACTGTCTGTAGCACTGTCTGCCTGTGTGTCTGCATACCCAAGCCTATCTGTGGCCTGTCTACAGTATGTGCTTCCGTCAATCGCTCTGTCTGTCTGTCTGTCTGTCTGTCCGTCTGTCTGTCTGTCTGTCTGCTCAGAATCCGGTCTCTTTCTCTCCATTCCTGCACACCTGTCTGCCCGTCCTGTCCAGGCCTGTCTGTTCTATGTCCAGGTGACGTGATTGATCCAGGTGGACTTGGAGGAGCGCCTGAGTGCCTGAGCACCAGCAGCTGGCAGCGAGTTCCACGTGGGCGCATGTGACAGGGCGGCATCACAGCAAGGTGCAGCGCAGCACAACAGCACACAGCAGGGCAGAGACGAGAGTGGCATAGAGCAGCGGCGAGCACAGAGCACAGCACAGCAGAGCAGAGCAGAGTAGAGTAGAGCAGAGTAGAGCACAGCAGAGTGGCACAGAGTAGAGCAGAGCACAGCAGAGTAGAGCAGAGTAGAGCAGAGCAGAGTAGAGCAGAGTAGAGCAGAGAGCTACAGCAGGGCACCAACACAGACAAGGACACCTTCCGCTACTATTCAGCATCACCTGACACCCGGGGCCCTGACAGGTTGACATTCCACTGGATGTATGTGTGTGTAAATGCAAGCATGTTCGTGTGTGTGTGTGTGTGTGTATGTGTGTGTGTGTGTGTGTGTGAGAGAGAGAGAGAGGGAGAGTGTGTGTGTGTGTGTTTGTGTTTGTGTGTGCGCCTGGGTCTGCACAAAAGAAAGGAAGAAATGGCAGAGAGAGAGAAAGAGAGAGAGAGAGAGAAATAGCATGCAAAAACAAAGCGGAGGCAGAGGGAGAAAGTGAAACCTATTCTCCTCCGAAATGAACAGCCTATTAGGATTTGAAAAGCTGTCGTACCCATCTGAAAAGGGCCTGTGTCAGCCACTCACACTGGATTCTAATAATAATCATACAGATTGGTGTGGTGGGGGTGGGGGGAGAAAAAAATGGAATAAAGCATTTTATGGAGAAAAAAAATAATATAAGAGTATGATTTCAACTGCACTCATGGGTGTGTGGGAGAAGAGGGGGAGAAGGACGAGAGAAGGAATGAGGGTGAAAGACAGGCGCCGAGAAGTGTGTGTGTGTGTGTGTGTGTGTGTGTGTGTATGAGAGAGGGGGAGAGAAAAAGAGAGAGAGAGAGAGAGAGAGAGAGAGAGAGAGAGAGAGAGAGAGAGAATAATTTCACTACTTCTATTAACCTGACGCGATTACAATGGCTTGATGGGCTCCCTTATTTCATGGAATATTAAGTTCAAATGTGGCTAGCAGGGAGGACAATGGACTGGAGGGGAGTGGAGGGTGCTGGACTCACATGTGGCCCCCCTCAGCAAACCACACACTCTCGCCTTCTCTCTCTCTCTCTCTTACACACACACACACACGCACACACACACACACACACAAACACACGCACACACACGCACACACACACACACACACACACACGCACAGAGCAAACAGCATCCAGCCTCCGTGCCTGTGTATAAGTGTGTGTGTGTGTGTGTGTGTGTGTGTGTGTTCATAAATAGGTCCATGTTAGATTTTATAGCTCAATACGGAGAGCCATCTTTATGCTACTAAGGTGCAGGTTTTGCAAGGTAGGGAGCTGAGCTAAACCAAACCAAAAAATTGTGAGTATTTTTGTCATACAAATGTCACATTTATAAAATATTTTCTGTATTTAGCTGCAATGATATCCACATTTTTGAAGATAACTTCATGCCATGCTTCAGGAAAGCAGAGGGTTTAAAACAGCAAACAAAATCGCTCCTATTTATTATCTTCCAAACACATACTGTAGCCATCAAACACAGATATATAAAAACAGTACAGATCTAAATGTTAACATAAACTACATGTTAATCATTCACATTTAATATAATAAATATATTATGTGTCAGGGATTTCAATGTAAAAGTCTGTACTGAAATTATCGATTTGTTAATTAATTGTTAATTAAAGCAGAATCATAATTGACATTGCCAATAGCACTTGTAACACTGTGACTATTGAGTGCATCCAAAACCCATACATTATTTTAAAATGTTTCACAGTTTTAACTGAGAAGGTAACAGGCCTTGCCTGTATCCACACCATTTCTCTCAGGGTTTGTAGGAGATGGGGAGGTAGACCATTAACACGTGTATGTGTTGTGTGTGTGTTAGATGCCTGCACTCGCACTCATTCACCATCTGCCAACATCAGACATAAAAGGCATCTTCACACTCCATCACAATATATTGTCATTAAATCTACAGACAGATATGAAACATGTGTATGTGCTTTTGTTTTCATCATAATGCAAGTGTTTTCATCCACCTGTCAATTTGTGGACTGTAATGCCAGGCGTGATAACACGTAAGACTAAGCAGATATCTGAACGTGCCTTAATTAGAGTAATGCAGCTCTCTAGCCAGCAAAAGACATACAGTACTGGGTCTGACTGTGTTTCAGCGCTTTAAATAGACAATTCTGAAGCCGAGGCACCAAGAGAAGCACTCTGTGGCACAGATGCTATGCAAGAGAGAGAGAGAGAGGGGGGAGAGAGAGAGCGATACGAAAAGTTTTGTATTTACACAGTTTACACATGAACTAGCACGGTATTTATTCATTCCTGGAAGTCATAAAACAATAGCATAGTGATACAAACCATATTGAAGGCATCAGTTCCTCATGCAGATTTCTAATATCCATTCATCCCCCCCTCTACTGTTTCCTGGGTACTTCTATCTTTTTATTTCCCCCATTCATCCCTATCACAGAGACAAGGTTTACTACTCAAACTGTCGCAATTGCAGCTAATGTCTACATCAGAATCACACCCGAGCGCCACCTTTTTTTATTTCAAACAGTGACATTTAAATCACAAGACTGGCGCGTATACCGCAGAGCTTTGTATGTGGCAATCCATCTGCTGTCAGAGCCGCGGCGCGTGCAAGAAGAAGCCATCAAGTTCATTTCCAGAGTGAAGCCTAACAGTCAGTACACCCAAGTTTTCGTCTTAGCCTAATGATATTAAAGTTCTCCATGCTCCTCCGCGGCGCGTTTTGTCATTCATCCTAAGCAGCTTGGGAAATTTCATAAATAACTTGTGTCACGCGGAAGGAGAGGAGAGAAAAGAGTTCCCAATGATCAGAAACATCAGCAGCACGCAAAAAAAAAAAATTCAGTGTGAGGTTTAAAAAATCGAGACGTCACCAAATTAGTTACAGAACAGAGCTCTCCACTTAGTGCATTTCCACGGAATTTTCATGGCTGTGAATAATAACGGCCTCTTTTTTGGGAGTCTAATTTGAACAGGACTAAACCTCCGAGCACTTTAGTCACAGAATCTTTTCACTGAAAAATCACTAATGTTGCCATTCAGAGGACAATGGACCTTGAAAGGCAGCATGACATCACCCAGGTGGGGACTGAAGTCTCACACTGTTACCACGACGATGTCAGTGGGGGCGAAAAAAGAGGGAGAGAAAGAGAGAGAGAGAGAGAGAGAGAGAGAGAGAGAGAGAGAGAGAGAGCTGACACTTCCTAATGTATTCAACAGCTTATTTTGAACAATTCATTCTGTCTCATGGAAAATCTGGACTCTTGACGCCTCATTGAACAAATGAACCTCAGCTACTTCAGCCACTGTTTCCAGACACTCCATCACAGGTGTGAGGACAGAGAGAGAGAGAGAGAGAGAGAGAGAGAGAGAGAGAGATAGAGATAGAGAGAGATGGAGAGAGGGAGGGAGGGAGAATGGTATCATACATAAAATTTATATGGACTTATATTTAGAGGGCAAGGCTTCTGCCTGGAGTTCTGACGACAAAAAGAAAGAGATCTACACCAAGTTCTCACTTCACAGGGATTCTTCTCATTTCTGCTTGGGCAACTGCGTAAAAGTAAAAAAACATCTGTTTTGACTTCTTTACAATTAAAATGTTTCTTAATTATTTATCTTTGTAATTAATTAATCATTATTCTGGTAAATTAATGACATAATTCTGCTTAATAAACAAATGTCTAAAGTGAAAGATAAGACATGAGGTGCAAATGTTATATGCATCTCACTGTCATATTGTAGACGCAACACAATACTTCTGTATAACCTCTAAAAATGGATCACACTCTTATTTCAACACACACACACACACACACACGATGTACCTGACATAGCAGCTGCAGTAAAATCCAAGACACCCCCTCCCTCCACACACACACACACACACCTTACCCCAGAGACTGTATCTCAGCATGACCCTTGTGACGCCTCCCCCCGTGTCCCTTCAGTCCCCAAAATGACCTTGCGCCTCATAAAAAGACTTCCTGCTTTTCATTTTCACAATAACACAATACCGAGCCGCTGTCGAGATGGAGACCACGACATCTCCTCAAAGTGTAAATTGGACCACGTCAAGCAGGAGAAAAGGGGAAAAAGAAAATTCTGATCAATTAACATCATGTGGAAGATGGGGGGGTAGAGGGAGCTACAGTATGGTATCTCCCCCTGCAGGGGACTGCAACACACTCCCTGTGATTCACAATCGCGGCGTCTGTGCACAAGCCCCGGAGCACGCACACACACACACACACACACACACACACACACACACACACAAAAGAATACACAAGGCCTATGCATGCAAGCATGCTAAGAATATGCCTACATACAGTACATGCACACGCCCTCAGCACCACTGCCAGGCCAGAGTGCGTCACACAAAGGTTAAGATCAAGATAGTATAAATAAATTCCCTACATTCAGGCATCAACATGCTTTTCTATTTCTGAGAGACATTTGTGTCCTAAAAGCGGTCACTTTACATCAGAATTATATAAGTGATTACACTTGGGTGTGAGAGTGCAAGTGACATCTCTTTTCATGCCCTTTTACATCCAGGAGTTTATCGGCAGCACCCACATGATTTTGGGAGATATTGTGTGTGTGTGTGTGTGTGCGTGTGTGTGTGTGTGTGTGTGTCTGCGGTGTGTGTGTGTGTGTGTTCCTTTACAGAGCTAAACTGCAGGCTCTGTGTTCTTGGCAGACCCGAGGCATTTCTGCACCAGATCACAGCTCCCCAACACTGCACTTTCCTCTCCTCCTCTCCTCTCCCTCTCCTCTCACCCTCTCCTCTCCTCCTCTCCTCTCCTCCTCTCCTCTTCCCCCTCTCCAGACTCCCGGTTGCCTCTGCAGTCAGGAGGTGGTGTGGAGCAGCCAGCCAGCCAGCCAGCCGCTCACCGCCGCTATCAGCTCCATCACCGCGGCACACGCGGCCCAGACCCTGCACCGGCGAGTCCCCACATCTGTGTCTATCAACTAACACAGACGTCAAGCCACACTCAAATATTTGACATTTTGTTTGGACATCCCCCAAGGTACGCATTTCATCTGTAATGCATCTCAAACACAGCCAGCTCACATTTCCTATCAAGTATTTCTGCTTTTTTTCCCATCTACTTCTGTGCTTTGTGAAGTCTGTCCAAATGTAAATATTGATATGCATGTGATATATAAAACTATATCTAAAAAAAAAACCAAACAATGAGTCTGTTGTGCAACAACTTGGCCGAGGATGTGCTTCAGGTAATCGTTTCAGAGCTGGAGTAGAAGCAAACCTCATCACTGGGCATTTAGGAAGCTCACAGCAGGTTCCTGCTCTTCCTTCCAGAGGAAGAGGAGATAGAGGAGGAGGAGGAGGAAGAGGAAGACTTCCACATGAATAAAAGCATTCCATCTGAGCAGAGGTGATTTCCCACCTCGCGGCCACTGAGGGAGGTGACGGTGTGCAAGCCGACGGAAGAACACGTATCCCCGCAGAGAGAGAGAGAGAGAGACGGAAAGATAGAAAGAGAGAGAGGGGTGCTGAAAGTGACACCAGGGCACAGCCCGCGACTGCACACTCTGGACCCACCACTGAGACTCCTGACAAGGCTAAGCACAGTTGTAATTATAATGAAAGCTACGAGTCCCCTTTTATATTCAAAGAAGAAAAATCTGCACCTCACTGTCATTATCCTGGGACTATGTCTGCCGCCTCCATTGTGCTGCGGCCTTTTGGGACGCAGTGGGGAGGCCCGGGCCCCTCCATTTTCATATTTGATAAAAGCCAATGGAAATGAGGTATGTGCCAAATGAGGGCATAAGCAGAGCATGTGTGTGTTTTTATGGGTGTGGGCGGACTGTGTGTATGAGATAGATAGATAGACAGATAGATAGATAGGTAGACAAACAGATGGATAGATATTGCATGTGTGTGTGTATGTGTGTGCGTTACAGAAAGTGAGAGAGAGAAAGAGGGAGAGAGAGGGAGAAAGAGAGAGAGAGAGAGAGAGAGAGACCACAGACTCCTTCAAGTCAGAGGTCCTGCTGTGCTGTTCTCAGGATGGGTCTCTGATTTGAAGAACTCTGCCCCCGTGCTGCTTTCTCTCTGTTTTCTCTTTTTTTCTCTCGTTTTCCTCCTGAGCCCGTTTCCCTCGCTCTCTCCCCACCTATTCTGTCACTGCTTGATCTGTCGGTCAGTGGCGTGTCTCAGGAGGGCCAGAGAGAAACAAAGAAAAAAGGAGGATGAAAGAAAAGAAGAGAGGTACAACACAGCAGCTACCCTTATCTCAACAACTTAGTCATCAACACTTTTCCTCAAAGCATTAAGTCATTCCTATTTTAGCAAATATAGCCGAGTTTGACAATGCAAATGTTAATTACTTTTTATGTGTTTTTGATAAACATGCTGGTGTTCAATTAAGCATTGAGATTAATCTCCTATTAAAGCCAAATCCAAAGAAAAGTGTGGGAGCTGTTTACTGATGGTTTCATACTGCTGGTCAGTGCAGTAATTATCACTTCACATTGCATATCCTGAGTCCATGTGATGAGGTCTGTTTAAATGAGAGGGCATTCTTGCTGTGTAGAATAATAATCATCAGCTTACTGAGCAGACACGGGCCCCGAGAGTGGTCAGTGACTCTGCTTTGAAGGAAAATGTCAAAGTTCAAAAATCTCTGAGTCGAGTTGATATATGAAAATTCTCACATTTATTTCACCGTGAAACCTTTTTTTACTCCTGTGAAAAAAAGGGGAGTACCTAAATTGGGTGTCCATACCGTTTTTTCCCCTTAAGATTGAAATTCACCTATTAACTGTACTTCAAATAATACAGCTGTTTCATAATTCATACGGCAAAATCAAAAAGACAAGGCGTCATTAACACCTTTACCGTGTATAATGGGGAAAAAAATGATTTGTTAGAGGTCTGAAAATAGGTCCTCTTATTCCTACCTATAATTATATCTTTGAAACACATTAAATTCCAGGTATGGTTTCAAAAATGTCTCCGGCAGAGTGCTAACAAGGCCCTGCTGAAACTCAAAAGGAGAAGGCAGGGTCCTTAATTATAGAGGTGCATACATTACTATACATCACCACCATGTTCCCGTATTAATTACACCATATACAATTCCTTTCACTCATTTTATTCACACTTATTTCCAACTGAACTTTTTTCTGTCAATCTCTCTCTCTCTGTCTGTCCATCTCTCTCTCTCTTTATCTCTCTCTCTCACTCGCTGTTCCCCAGTTCAGAGGCATGGGGTGCATATTGATAACTCTTCCAATTAGAGAATAAGCGCAGGGCAACAATGTCAGGAGTAATACGGGGATGTGTGTGTCTGTGTCTGTGTCTGTGTCTGTGTCTGTGTCTGTGTCTGTGTCTGTGTCTGTGTCTGTGTGTGTGTGTGTGTGTGAGAGAGGGAGTTTTTAGCTTTTTAGTTCAGGAGGAATATGAGGGAAGGAGCGATGGAGGGCTGTGTGCGTTAGAGAAATATTTTTTTACTTGTTGGAGGAGGAAGAGGAGGTAAGGACAGAGGAGGAGAGGAATGTTGACCTGTCAGGCATTTTGAGGGACATTCGTCACACAGAGGCAGCAGCTAATCCTGCATGCATGGGATGCTGCTGGTCTCGTTGGTAGACTCTAATTTGGTCTGAATATGGGGCCTTATGCAGTGGTCCCCAAAGACCCACGTGCACCTGAGGAGACGGGAGTAGCTCAGGATACATTGGGTAATCCTTACAAACCAACACTCATACACACACACACACACACACACACACACACACACACACACACACACACACACACACACACACACACACAATATACAGAACCAATGGAGAATTATCATGGCAGTATATTTTTGTCAAAACATATTTCTGTGCAGTCATACGGCTACATTTACTAAATAAATACCAGGCCTGTGAAATCAGATATTCCATCAACACACATAAACAAATACACCCTGCAAGCACGCACACACACAGACACACACACACACACAAACATGCACATACACACACTACATATCGTAACCGCATACAGACATAAGAAGGAAAACACATGTCCGTCCACACCTGAACTCCTTCTGTGCACTGGAAGCAGTGTGTGTGTCAGTGTGAACTATCTGTGCACGTACGTCCAGAGGTTTGTGTGTGTGTGTGTGTGTGTGTGAGCAGCCCAGAGTGGACCTGGGCAGAGCCGAGGCAACAGGAGGGGTGGGTTTGGCTGGGAGGGGTAGTTCGGGGCGATGGGATCCTTTGAAGTCTGAATTCCAATTAAACCCCTGACTGAGTTCTAAGCGCACAAGAAAAATGACTGAGGAACAGGACATGGCCAGGTCCCCTCGTCCAGCCAAGCCTTTCCATTTTAGCCCCCTTTGTCTCCCCGCAGCTTCGAATATTTATGATCGCCCCTACTGACATAACCCCCAGACCGCCAGCAAACAACCCCACCTCCAACCTCACCTCCCCCCAAAGAGAAAGAGAGAGAGAAAAAAATATATATACACTGCCAGGACTTAAAAACACAGCTCTCTGCACTCTCTCTTTCTTTCTTTCTCTCTCACTTTCTCTCTCTCTTTCTCTCCAATGCTATTCGTCAACACACAGAATCTCTGAGAGAGCAAAGAACAAGAAAAAAAACATTTGAAAAGCAGTGTAAAAAAAAAAAGAAATAAAAATGTATAAAGAGGATGAATTATTAGTGAGGCAAATCTAGAATAAAAGAAACATTAAAAAATAAATATGCACATAAATATGTGAGGAGGCTCGATCACGCTCTGCCATGCTCCACTCCCAATTAGATGACCCCCCACCTCTCAC
>NC_085004.1:30500503-30533003 GCF_963854185.1 Sardina pilchardus | reverse complement strand
GGACACGTAATGCTGTAGGGATGGTCTGGTAAATACAGAATGGAATAAACACACATCACGGCAGCGCCCCTGTGCTGGACAGAGCCAGTTGCCTTGCGAAAGGGGCTGAGCTATTAAGGTTATTTAGGAGGGGGTTGGATGGGGACTCATGGGTCAGATTTGGTCACAGATCTGACAATAGCTGCCCCATGCGAGAGATATACAGCTGACGGCGCTTCAGCCAATCCCCAAGCTGGGAAAAGACCCCGCGACCGTCGGGAAGCGCCGCGGCCCGCCCGGGAAGCACAACATCTGTGCCCCGAAAAAGCGGCCGCAAAAAACCACGGCAAGAACACGCCACGGCACACACATAATCACACACACACACACAGACGTACGTTTCCAATGCACCAAAGCCCCGGCGAGACCCCTTTGAACAGACCCCAAACACATTTTTGGGTTGTACAGTATCACAGAGCAGGCTTAAGACTTCTCACCACCATGTGTGAGCCATAAACACATACACACACACACACATCTTCAACTATTTAGTGCAGGTCTACCGAACCATCTGAATGCATTACTGTTGAGAGTAAAATAAAAATTGGATGTATGTCCTTTTTTAAGGGCAACAGACAATTGGAAAATGTTTAAGCAATAACAATATCAAAACTGATGCAATCCATGTAAACATATCTTCTAATAATTCTAAATGTAATTAGGGATTATTTTTCTTGAATATTGAAATTTCAGTAATTAAAATAAATCTGCACCTTTGAAAATAAAGAATACTTGGAGAATTTGTTTAAAATAAGAAATTCAAATTTAGAATTATTTTAACATATCAACATATTGATTCTTATATTTGCATAATATATTTTAATATTTCTCTGAAAAGCATTTAAATTTCCAAATATTTTCAAACATGAAAAAAAAACAGAATAATTATTAAGTTTTTATTAATTTGCTTACATCTCAATATTGAAATGGTGCGACATACGAATACCATTCCTGTGACTTTCAATGAAAATACACCACAGAATAAAGAGAGGATCTATGTATAAATCATTCACCAGTCATACATTTGCACTTCTATAGAAAAACCTACTCCTCAGTGACTATAGTATGCAAGCAAGTGCATGTGTGTGAGTGTGAGTGCTAGGGTGTGTGTGCGTTTGAGGTCTTTGACCCTGTAAACATCACAGGTACACAATACACCCTACAGCGGACATCTTGGAGGCAGTGAAATGATGACCTATTTTTTCTAAACCCGTATTTGATTACCTGGTTTTATTAAAATTGGATCCGAAGAGGCCACTTTCCCATTTGATTTTAATGAAGGCTGCTTGGCTGACAGGACACTTTTGATTTATACAGTGTTATTAAGGCCGGCGAGGCAGGCAGAGAGAGCAGGACCCAGAAGAGCTCAGCTCCAGCTCTGACTAGGGTGTGTGTGTGTGTGTGTGTGTGTGTGTGTGTGGGTTAGAATGAGAGAGAGACAGAGAAAGACAGAGGGAGGGAGAGAAAGAAAGAGAGTGAGAAAGAGAAAGGAAGAGGAAAGCAGGAAAAGACCCAGAACTCACACTGTGTGGCATGCCTCTCTCACACTTTCCACCGCTGTCGTCCGATATCTCCTCCATTATTCATATTCAAATATGGAGGTCCAAAAAATACACCCATGCATGGATGAATAATGGATATATTCAAGGGAAAACAAAAAATGTTGGCTCTACTGTTCGCAGGTATTTAGTGCAAATCTTGATTGGTCCAGAAAAATATCTATATGGATATCCATATCTAACATTTGCATAATTAATGACAATTAATGATATACTCTCATTAGCAATCCAGGTAAAAATCACACTGAACAGAAAATGGTGTATTGCCCAACCAGAGCAGTAACCATGTATATAACTGCATGCAGCAACCATAGCACAAGATTTTACAGAACACCCTGTTGTTGCGACGATCTCTTAAAACCGCAGCAATAAAAATCTCCCCAAACCTCAGCGGTCTATAAAATGGACGCGGGGACCAGAGTGACCGTTGCTAATCTGCCTGGCTAGCCTCAACCTCGCCTCTCTAGAGCCTCAACCGGCTTGGCTGAGTGACTGCAGGGCTCAGGGTAGAGTAGCAGCAGCAGCAGCAGCTAGCATAGCAGGGCTTGGAGGCTAGGAGACAGACCGCAGGAAGGGAGGATGAGGAAGCAGGAAATGGGCAGAAGGGGGGTGGGGGTGGGGAAGGGGGGGGGGGGGGGGACCTCGGCTCTGACTGCCTGACTGCTCCCGTGTCCTCCTGAGGGGTCAAGGGTCAGGACTAGAGGCCAGACACGGGCTAGACGAAGACCAGACACGGTGACAGACGCAGGCTCAGTGGCAAAGGATGCTGTTATAATGAGTTTAAGCACAGCAAAGCTCCAAACTAGTGATTTTTAAAAATTGAGGGGGTGAGGGAGAAAAAGAGGGATTTTTTTTAAAGCCAGAGTGGGTATCAATTGTCAAAAGAAATGCTATTTTACATAGCTATTTAGAGCATAAATAATAATTGCCTTTTAGAATGCAAAATCTCTAATAGAAAATCCCAATAACAATCACACTAATAAGGCTAATGATTGTTTTCCACACATGACTGCTATTGGTTTCTGTTAATTCCAATTAAATATAGCTGAGCTGCCTTGATATCCATTAAGAAAGATGCATGTAAAGTCTCAATGTAATGTCTTACAATTAAAACGGATGCAATGAACCAAATATCAAGCCTGTATCGGCTGGAATAACTAATCTACGAACCAAAAGGGGGAGAAAATGGCATTTTTTCCCCCTTTTTCTAATGTTTTGCTCAAACAGAGCACTGCTGTCATGCCAGTTTTTTTCCTCCCGTGTGTCAGACAAAAAAGAGGAGAGATGGAGAGAGGGAGGGCTCCTGGGGAAAGCAGGAGGGGGTGTGGGGGGGTGAGATGAGGGAGTGGGGGGTAGACGGGGGGGTGCTGACATGCACTTGTCTCCAATCTCTTCGAATACATTTCACAATTCATCTGCTTTGTCTCCACCGCCACGGCTGAGGACAATCAGACCAGACGCCCATTAGATTCCTCCCTGTGCCCCCCCCCCAACACACACACACACACACACACACACACACACACACACACATACACACACACCAAGCAGCAACCCCCCACCCCCACCCAACACCTTTTTTCATATGACATGCTGGCTGAGGGAGAGCCGAGGCACCAAACAGCAAAATGTCAGCAAAGAAACCAACATCAAAACCACGTTGTCATGGAGATAGGGTACAGACCAGATATTGCTCACATACACAAGGCCGTACATAAACCCACACACAGACTAAAATATATACACACACATACACGCATGAACATGGGCACACAAACACACACAAACACACAAACACACACAAACACACACAAACACACACACACACACACACACACACACACGCACACGCACACACGCACACAAACACAAACAGAGCCCTCCTTGAGATCATTTTGAATTTTCAGCCCGTGCTAAAATGTAGCACCTTTTGCGTGATATTTACACCGGAGGTGGATACATCTAGCCCAGAATATTTGAACAAATACACAGACAAATATTTAAAGCATTTCTGCTATATTTTGTTCTAACACTAAGCTCAATGTAAAAATATTTGTTTCTAAAAAATAGGTAACACTCAAGACATTAAATATTTGCACAATAATACCACAAGATTTTGATGACTTGATATCATTTTGCATTTTATGCCAAAAAATATTTGAAATAAATGTTTATGTATATATATATATATATATAAGGTGCAGAGTAAAAACCGGAAAATAAAACTATTTCTGCCCACAGCAACAGCTGAAGAGCATATTGCAGATATAGAGTAAATCTGGAACACATTACATTTATATCTAGCTGGAATCCCACTTTTAATTTATTTTTTTCCTGCATTAAATGAGAATGTGAATGCCTTTTAATGCACAACAATGAGTGCAGGAAGATGAAATGATCTCCTGTCAAACAAGTGGAATCCATCTGGACTCCAGTCTGTTTTACGGAAGACTCTGGAGGCGGGTCACATGACTATAGTATTCCCTTCCACAGAAGCCATTTGCAGCCAATAGTGTTGTCAGAGACACTATGCTGCCAGAGCACTTGGCATTTCGATGATCTACTCCACACGAAAGAAAAGCGGGAGAGAAGAGAGCGAGAGAGAACGAGGGAGAATGAGAAAGAGAGAGAGAGAGAGAGAGAGAGGGGAAAGAAAGAGGAGAGAGGAGCAGAAAGAGAATAGAAAGTGCTCCTTTAGCGGTGGCTTGTTTACCACGCTGCCAGCAGTGGGGAGAGCTGCTTTTTGGGCGCTTTTATGCAGAACGAGGAGCTGGCGGTGTGTGTGTGTGTGTGGGGTGGGGTGGTGTGGGTGGATGCAGGGTGTAGGGGAGGTTTAAAACAGCATACCCCTGTCAGGGCCTGCTTCAGAACCGCACTCTAATAACCGTATTCCCAAACAGTGGCGTCTGGCATCGGGGTCAGGTTAGACGGGTTCCTCTCCACACCGCTAGGTGGAATACGTAAAATCGAATCAAAAAGCCGGAGCAGATTGACGGATATTAATGACAAGCGCGGTGTAGTTACCGCTGTAGAAGCTCCTCTCGCCGGCTCTGCCGCTCTCCCCCTTTGTCTGGCCAGGGAAGCCGAGGGCTTAGGGATAAAGGTAGTGCTCAAACCATGAGACGGGGATAAAGCAAGGGGGGGGGGGGGGGGGGGGGGAGAGATAGCAAACGCCAAGCCAACGACCAGGAGCCGGTGCAATTATAACACCCCCCCAGCATCGCAACAGCCCTCATCCATCTCCCTGCTCTTTTTCTCTCGCTCTCTCCTTCTCCTTCTCCCTCACTCGCTCGCTTTCCACCTCGAAAGGGGAAAAAACACATGACACACATACATTAAATACACACGCAAACATGCACGCATGCACACACACACACACACACACACACGCACATTTATTAGGATGCTGTGGCAGTGTGCAGCGCAGCCCATAGATCCTCTGGGTAAAATGATGTCAAGGTAACCCAGTGTGCTGCCAGTGGCTCTCAGATG
Source organism: Sardina pilchardus (assembly GCF_963854185.1). Lineage (NCBI taxonomy): Eukaryota > Metazoa > Chordata > Actinopteri > Clupeiformes > Clupeidae > Sardina > Sardina pilchardus. Next base: position 30,527,913 of record NC_085004.1, on the reverse strand, counting down.
TCCATGCTTTTCATTTTTTTCATTTGTGTATTTTTAAAAATCATGAGTAAATACCGATTTTATCAGATTACGCTCAGACTGTCTGTCTCCAATGCCTCATAAAGCGCACAAAACACACACGCACGCACACATACACGCACACACACACGCAAACACACACACACACAAACACACACACACACACACACAAAATGCACAAGAGCATGGCACGGCATGTAGCCATGGAGCCCTCTCCTTTACCAGATGTCCTTCAAGTTACATTCCCCATTTATTTCCGAGCCGCCAAAGCTGAGTGCCATGCCTCTCACGAGATACACCCCCCCGAAAGCAGCCACCCCCTGAGCTAAAACACTGCCTCCGTACATGGCCTCCGTTCATTAGCTTTGCATGTGCTTTTCTTGTGTACTTTCAGAGCAAATAAACACAAAACTGACCGAAGCGCCAATAAGGCATGACCCTGAGTGGGTGGCAGACCTGTGCACAATGGCTCTGTGTCCATTAGAAAGAAGACATGAAATAGAGATTTCAAAAGGGAAAGAGAGAGAGAGAGCGAGAGGAGAGAAAGAGGAGAGAGAAAGAGGAGAGAGAGAGAGAGAGAGCACACAAGAAAAAGAGGGAAATGAAGGCGAAGGGGAAGGAGGAAGAGAGCTGGGTGTGTGTCGGCCCAGACAGTGTTGTGCCACAGAGCCGGTGGCCATGCTCCTGGGCAGACCACACTGCCCTCTACTGGGCGCTGGCGTACCCTGCAGGCTGGGAGGGTAGAGCACACACAAAAATCCCCTTTCAAGGCGTGTGGTTGCCTGATTCCCTTTAATGGTCAGATCTGCATGTAAAATTCAGTGCAAAATCAACACTTTTAAAGGCAACATGATCAAGTGCATAATGGCTCCATTTTGCGACTCGTCTCGGCCCCTCTCATTTCTTCTGCTGCTGGAGATGTGGGGGGCTGGAGGGGGCAGAGAAAATGGCCGCTTTAAATGACCCTCTGGGGACTCTCGCTTGTCAAGCCACTGCGGCCGGCGTCTCTGTGTGGTCTACGTATGACGGGCAACTGTGCTCGATTTGTTGTTTTTTCTCTCTAACCCCCTCTCCAACCCCCCCACCCCCCAGCCGAACCCCTTCTAGATGAATAGCCCTCTCTTGGCTGTCTCAAACTGAGGATGTGTGAGACCCGTAATAAAAATGACAAGTGCTGCTCGGAGACACCCAAAAAAGGCGAGCGGCGGCAGGCAGGGACTCTTAACATCGCCGCCGCCGCAGCAGCAGTCTAACATTTCAGACAGAGGCCGCATTTTTTTTTTGGAAAAAAAGAAAGAGCGCCATTATGGAAATATTTCTACTCTTGTGTGGGCCTGCCGAAGAAAAAAAAAGCGGGGGGACATTTTCACAAAGATTACAAGGGTGTAATCATCCAGCAAGTCCCACATGCACACCCTGGCTGGGGGGGGGGGGCTGAGGGGGGGTTACTGAGGCACAGAGGAGACCAAACGCATCTTTAGAGGAGAGAAGAGGGGCCAGAGGAGGCCTGGCACAGTGGCACAGGGATGGTGCTGATGTGTCGGTGGGGGCACAGAAGAGTGGTGGTGGGGGCACAGAGGAGTGGTGGTGGGCACAGAGGAGTGGTGGTGGGCACGGAGGAGTGGTGGTGGGCACGGAGGAGTGGTGGTGGTGGTGGGCACGGAGGAGTGGTGGTGGGAGTGTGTGAGCGACGGGAGGGGGGGGGGGGGGGTTGGGGGGGGTGGGTAGCATGTCCAGCCAGGGAGCCACACTGTGAGAGGCAACAGGAGTTGTGTGAGAAAAGGCACCTGCATATGGACACACACACACACACATACACAAACACACACATAAACACACACACACACACACACACACACACACACACACACACACACACACACACAAGGAGTTGATTTACGGTGTCAGAGGCAGGACACCTCAACAATGACAGAGCGACAGGCAAAGCTATGGCTTCCCTGAGCACCTCTACTTTTTTCCCCACCGCACACACACACACACACACACACACACACACACACACACCATCACTCTCCCTCCCCGAGCACCTCTGCTTTCCCTCGCACACACTGAACGATCGCCATCGCTCTCTCTCCACGAGCACGTCACTCGGGCGCGGATGGAGCACGTCCCCAACAGAACCTACACCCATCCCTCCGTCCGTCTATCTATCTAGAACTATCCGTCTCCACTGCTCTCGTCAACACAGAATCAGTCCCATCTCTGGCTATTCACACACTTGATGGGGCGTCAGACTAAACAAAAAAGAGCACACCGCAATACGCGAAGACACTTTTAATTAAACTGAACAAACACTGGCATTAAAATGCAAATTAATTTGTATGTCTAGTTTCGAGCATGTTTCACACAGACGTGAACACTCCTCTGGGCGAGGTTAAAATTAAAGCCCTCAGAGGGAAATGTAAAAACACGTAGTCGGCCCGAAGCCTCTCTGCATGTTCTCTGCATACAATACACACAAATGCAAAACGGGCAGGGAGAGAGGAATAAAAAAAAAAAGGCAGATAGAGAGACGATGAGAGGGAGAGATAAATAGAGGGAAGAGGAAAGAGAGAGTGTGATGGCACAAGAGTGAGAATGAGCGAGAGCGAAAGAGAGAGAGAGAGAGAGAGAGAGAGAGAGAGAGAGAGAGAGAGAGAGAGAGAGAGAGGGAGGGGGAGATATGGAGGGATGTTAATAATCCAGTGGCCGTGTATTTCACACTGCCAGCGGTGACACCGGGCTCTCGCTCTGTGTCAAAACACAGACACTTGGAGTGGCATCTTCACAGCAGCCGCGCCCCATAAGTGCCCATCTGTCAGACGGAGGGCTTGCCAGCACCAAGCTGGGCCAGGGGAGAGACGCAGAGAGAGACAGACACAGAGAGAGAGGGAGAGAAAGAGAAAGAGAAAGAGAAAGAGACAAAAAAGAAAGGGAAAGAATGTGTGAGAAAGAGACTAAAAGAGAGAATGAGAGAGAGAGCGAAAGAGAGAGAGAAAGACAGACAGAGAAAGAGTGTGTGCCAGTCCACAGCTTCAGATCAGCAGACGTCGCCGCAGGAAGTGCCAACCCTACATAGATTAGCCACAGCGGAGGAGGAGGAGGAGGAGGAGGAGGAAGAGGAGAGGGAGGAGGAGGAGGAGGAGGAGGAGGAATGAGCTTTGGCACGAGAGTGTGAATCCTCACTCCTGGCGCTGCTAATGGAGGGACACACACAGGCGGGTGAGCGGCCGCAGCCTGTTGGGTTAAAGACTCTAATCTGGCCTTGTTGTTAAAGACCCTAATCTGGCGTTGTTAAGCACCTCTGCTGTTTAACGGCCGGCCCTGGTCCTGGTCTCACTCCACACACCTGGGCCGGTGTGGACACGGACACAAGAGGTGTGTCCAGCACGAGACCTTTTTTACTCTAGCGCAGTGGCGTCCTTCCGTCAAGGCTGAGCTTTAGTCCCATCCCATCCCATCCCATCCCATCCCATCCCATCCCATCCCGCCGCTCCTTGATTTCACTTCAACGGCTCTTTATTACAGTACGTCGCCCGCCATTTCTGCACCTCACCGCTGATTGTTCCAGAGGGGAACGCTACAGGGTAATAGATGGAGGTGCGTGTGTGTGTATGTACTGTGAGTGTATGTGTGTGTGTGTGTGTGTGTGTGTGTGTGTGTGTGTATGTGTTTGCAAAGTGTGAGTGTGTCTGCGTGTGTGTGTGCATACAGTATGTGTATGTGTGTGTGTGTGTGTCCACATCTGCATGTGTGTGTGTGTGTGTGTGTGTGTGTGTGTGTGTCTGTGTCTGTGCGTCTGTGCGTCTGTGTGTGTGTCTGTACACGTGTGCGTGTGTGATGGGAGGTGGTGGGGACAGACCTGCCGCTCTCCTCCTGGGCTGTGGTCAGCCCCGGCTCTCAGCCCTCAGCCCTCAGCTCTTCCTCGTCCAGGTCTCCAGGCAGCCTCTATCAGAGTAGACACCCAGAGAGCGCTCGCTCTAATAGGGACAAATTGGCAATGTCTGTGCGGCCTGGTACTGTGCGCTAGGAGCTGTGGATTGATAGTGATGCCTAATGATCCCCCTGGGTAGATCAATACCAATAATCCTCTTTCCTGCCTATCCTCGTTATTGGCAATAGAGGAGCAAAGGGGGTCTGTGGTGGTGTGTGTGTGTGTGTGGGGTGTGTGTGTGGGGGGACGGGGGACGGGGGGGGGACTGCAGAGTGGAGTGACAAAGCTTGAAGTCCAGCCTCAACCGACTTCTCTTACATGTGCATCAGTGTATGTGCACTGCACACACACACACACACACACACACACACACCCCTACACTCCTAGCTCACTCGCTCACTCACTCACGTAAGCACATGCGGCTAAAGTGTGGACATGCATAACCCTGACAGACACACACACACACACACACTCACTTTCACATCAGCAACAGCAGTCAAATTCACTCGACTTCACTCATCTTTTTCTCACACCCGCAAACACATGAGCATTACCTTATTGACACATCACACAAATCAAACCAAGACATGCCCTCTTACAAAAGGGAAAACTCAAATATAGACAGCCCAGCTCCAAACCCACATACTCACACACACACACACACACACACACACACACACACACACACACACACACACACACACACACATGCGCGCACGCACACACACATACACGCGCAGCAAACTGTGGAAATCAAATCAAACACGTATTGTCCACATACCCGGAGCGATCGATATTTATTCTCCCGTTATGTATTTATTAGTGTGTGCAATTTCACCGGTCCAATAAGGCCTACTTTATATTAATTATTTCAGAGCCGCCGAAGCCACAGGCTCCGAAAACTTCAATTGAGACGCGGCCCGGACCACAGCCGGCTTTACATCCCAATAATGCAATTAAAGATACGTCCACGGCAACACTAAGAGAAATAAATGATGTTGCATTATTCATTTTATTCCGCAATATTGGAAAAGCATTTATTTAGTATACCATGGACTCAATATTTTTTTTGTTTTGGAAGAATACGGCAGTGCTCCCTCCACAAGAGAGAGAGGCAGGATTATAAAAGTTCCTTAAGTCTCTGTATCATTGCAAAAATGAGTGATGCTGCTTATTAATTCTCTGAGACACTAAATATTGATAACTGTAAATGAATTATGCCCGACTTTGCACAGTCATTTTCATCACATTCAATAGCTGCAGACCCCCTAAAGAGATGGGATGTGTGTGTGTGTGTGTGTGTGTGTGTGTGCATGGGAGGGGGGGCTTGAGTGTGTGTATGGGACATATATTTTCATCAAGGGGTGCAATGTGCGGCTCTGCAGTTGTGGGGTGTGTTGTCGTTGTCAGCAGACGCAATGGTGAGGTGAAGCGTGCCATCCCTCAGGACTGCACCGCCTCTAAGTGCTTCTGTGTGTCCGAGCCTATGTCCATGTGTGTGTGTGTCTCTCTGTGTGTGTGTGTGTGTGTGTGTGTCTGTGTTTGTGTATCAGAGCCATAAAGCATCAAATCACACAAATCCCCACCCCCATGTGCGCACACACACACACACACACACATACACCATCCCCATGCAGCTGATTACTCCCAGCGAACACATCCATACACTTTAGGCAAGCTGTCAGAATGCATAGTCATTACCCTGCCTACAACGCAATGTTGGCTCTACTGCACCGCCACATCACACACCACACCACCACAACACACCACAGCACAGCACAGCACAGCACAGGTCCACTCCCACTCCTCTAAACTGCCCACAGCCAGAGAGAGAGAGAGAGAGAGAGAGAGAGAGAGAGAGGGAGGGAGAGAGAGGGATGACTGCGTTGGCAAAATGAATGTCTTATTTGTCATGCCAATAAAGCATTCTGAATTTTGAATAAAAAAAAAAAACATTTGCGTGAGAGGGCAAGATCGCACCAGAAATACTAAAGATATTCATTTCCTTCCAGACTTATCCAAAGCTACATTTGGATTCCAACATAAGTTTGCCTGATTCATATATTTGACCTGTATTGCTTACTGCTTTACAAGCTCATATTGCAACAAGTATTTAGAAATCATAGTAACAGCCCTACTCTCTACTGTGCACTACTTATACAGTATTTACTCCCCTTGCATATAGTGTACTTCGCCATCTCCACAATGTGTGTGTGTGTGTGTGTGTGTGTGTGTGTGTGTCCACCATCTCAAACTTTCTTCGCTTATAATTCAGCACCTCGTCTCCATCAGCACATCCCGAGGAGGAGAGGAGAGAGAAGAGAGGAGGAGAGGAGGAGAGCATCATGTTAGATTTCACTGCCATGGCTCGGGCTGGGCAGCAGGGACAGAAGATGTGCAGAAAGGCCGATCATCAGAGTGTGCAGGAGATATGAGTCGGGCGAGGCGAGGGACTGGTCCTCCGGCACGCCTCTCTGGTGGCCGGCACCACGGCAGGTTACGGAGGCAGGTGAGCCGCGGGTCAATAGTTTGGAGAGGGTCGGGGTGGTGCGGAGGAGAGCCTCTCCAGCCTGTCAGCGGCACGATGTGCCAATGTGTGTGACACAGGCGCGCCGGGTGGCGCTCGCTCGGTTGCCGTAGAGACGCTGCTGGAGTGGGCCGACCCCAGCGACGTGTGTGTCTGTGCCTCCCTCAGCTTCATAAAACCAGCGCCTCGGCCCCAATATCAATCAATGGAACGCCCAACACGGGGAAGCCATTAACCACACACACACACACACACACACACACACACTCACACACTCTCACAAACTCACTCACACCTAGGGATATTAAGGACCACACACACACACACGGGTGTGGGCACGTGGGTGTTTGTGAGTATGTGTGGGTGTGTAAATGTGTGTGTTTGTGTGTGTGTCTGTGTGTGTGTGTGTGTGTGTGTGTGTGTGTGAATGTGTGTGCATGCGTACGGACACACAGAGCCGACACAGTGCCACACACAGCTACGTTCAACACGCACAGACGGACTCTTCAGACAAGCTGAAAACACACAGAGCCAGTGAGTCATAAGCAAACAACACACAAGCCCACTGACTCATGCACACATCGACACGTCAACCAAGAGGCAAAATAACAACAAGGCCTGACTCCGTACGCGATGCACACACACACACACACACACACACACACACACACACACACACACACACACACACACAAAGGCAAGGCATGCACGCGGTGAGCGCTGACAAATCCTCCCCACTATACAAGCTTTTTGGAGCCCATTTGATGCATCATCCAGGCAAAAATGGGGGAAAAGCAAAAAGAACAAATCGCATGTCTGACGTAAAACTGTGTACAATAAGGGAACAAAAAAGTCAGTATGACTTATTAAAAAGAGCTCTTGCGTGTTGGGTGTAAGCTGTAATATATGTACAAAAAAAAGTGTGTACTGTATGTGTGAGTGTGTGTGCATGTGTGTGTGTGCGTGAGTATAGGAGGGTCTTAACTGCATATCTCTTGTGGTATTAAATTCCCCTCAAATGGCCATAGCTGTGTCATTCTCTAACACTCGGTAAGAACAGATGTGCACTTCCATCTCCGCCACTCTCTCCATCTTGGCAACTCACCATCATTTCTCACAAAAGCAAATGGGAGGAGGGAGAGCACAAGACACACTGGAGGGTGAAAAAATGGGGTGATGGAGGGAGGAGGGGAGGCAAGAGAGAGGGATGAGCATGAAAAAGAAATGTGTGTGTGTGCGTGGGGGGGTTGCAATAGATTACAGTAGGACTGAATAACATAAAGAAGAGAGAAAGAGAGGGGGGGGGAAGAAGAGAGAGCGGGGGGGAATGAGACGGAAAGATGGACTGATGGAGGGGAGAGAGAGAGAGAGAGAGAGAGAGAGAGAGAGAGAGAGAGAGAGAGAGAGAGAGAGAGGAAGAAAGAGGCAGCTGAGCTGCTTGCTCTCCCTCTAACCCCCGTGCTCAGCCCAGGCAGAATTACAGCGGATTCCTGCTTCTTTCTGATGGTCTTAGGCTGGCTCTTCAAATAGTCACCATCCCAAATAGACCCGCGCTCCTTCCAGGGCCAGCTCAGAAGGGGTTTATTAATTTTTTTCTATTATAAGGAGCAAAATCATACCTCAAGTTTTTTTTTCTTTTTTTCCCCTTTTTTTCTTTCTTTAAAAAAAAGAGAAATTTTACAGACCAGCTGCCATCTGAAAGTCAAGCTGAGATTCCTCAATGCTAAGTTGTCCGCGAAAGAATAATATTCTCCTTGATTTTAACCTTCAGCAGATACTCATATTCACACACATACACATACACAAAGAGGAGTGAAAGTCAGACTTGTACAAAAAAATCTTGTCAGTGTGGACAGCAGGCGAGCTTTATAATGAGCCACATGATGCCGCTGTATGTGTGTGTGTGTGTGTGTGTGTGTGTGAGTGTGTGTGTGTGTGTGTGTGTGTGTGTACACATCATGTGTATGTCTGGACTGATGGGGTGTGCCACGGGGGTCACGGTAAAACTGGACAAAAAATGGCGAGATTAAAAAAAGAAAGAGCAGGCAAAGCCGCGGCTCAGACCCAGACTTGTGGATTTTGGCCGGAGAGCAGCAGACAAAAGAACAGGTTGAGGAGCCATTGTTCCCCATCCTCAACTCAAAACACACCCCGGCATATCCACACATCCTCACCTCTTCTGTGATACAAAATATACAACAACTCCAGATTATAAAATGTGTGTGTGTGTGTGTGTGGGGGGGGGGGGGGTTGTAAGGGAAAATTGTGGCAAAATGGCAAAAGGGGTGTGTGTGGGGATGGGGGGGGGGGGGTGAAGAGCCAGTTTAGGGCTTGCAAAAATGGTCTTTTTCCTCTCCTGTGCTCTCGGTCTCACCCTCTCGCTGGGTCTGTGGTGTGCGCTGAGGGGGCACAAGCACGCGCGTTTAATTCATTACATCATTATGTCATCCCACCCTAATCTGCACAGTGCTTTCCACCGCTTTCACATGCAAATGAGCCTGGGAGGGAGAGAGAGAAAAAATCTGCCCCGCCGTCACAGTGGAGGGGTGGAGAGGGGTGGGGTGGGGTGGGGGAACAGCAATCATCATGTCTTGTCAACGGCGTGAAAATACACCCTGGAGCTGCAACACCATCACTACCACCCTTCCACATCCCCATCACACAAACACACACACACACACGCACACACACAAACACACACACACACACTTTTTAAAAACGGTATCTTTCCATCTATTATTCCCTCCACCGTGACCCCCCCACCCCCTCTAACTCAGTTTCCTCCATCTCCAGTTACCCCCCCCCCCTCCCCAAAGCCCCCCATAACCATGCGGAGAGATCACACCAAACAACATCAATCTGTTGAAGATCAGACTCCCTATAGAGAGAGTATAAACACAAGCATGCGTGGTGTGTGCGCACACACACACACACACACACACACACACACACACAACCCCCCCTCCCCTCCCCACCTCAAACGAACCCCGGCAGCACGCGCCCCTCATCTGCATATGCACAATAAAAAGGGCCGCTTGAACAACACACGCGCTGACTCCCTCTCTCTCACACACGCGCGCACACACACACACACACACACACACACGCGTGCGGGCAGCTGCCGGAGTCTCCAAGCGCTCCCTCATCAGCAGACCCCTCCCCTAAATCCTCATCAGCGCATGCTGGCAGCGCTGCTTAATGAGAGGCGGGAGAGCGGCACCGTGGTGACCAGACCACACACACACACACACACACGAGCGCACATGCACGCACTACAGCACCAGGATAAACACACAGCAGCAGCCCGCTCTTTCCCCATCTGCTCGCTGTTTGTCATTTTATTTTTTATTCTCTAACAATTCCCTCTTATGCTCTCTCTCTCCCTCTCTCTCTCTCTCTCTCTCTCACACACACACACACACACACACACACAGGTTTTTTTCCCCTCCCTCTCACCATTCTCTCATCATGAGACACCTGGTGACGAGCAGCCCATGATAATGCGCAGCCTCGAACCAATCAATCAGCAGCGTCGTAATCAGAAGCGCAGAAAGAGGGAAGGGGAGGGAGGGAGGGAGCGAGCGAGCGAGGGAGAGAGCGCAAAGAGAGGGAAGGGAAGAAAGGGAGGAAAAAGAGAAGAGAAAGAGCACAACTTACCCAGGTCGGCTTCCTAGTCTCCACAACACAAGAGGGGAATGGATCAGGCTGTGGGGCTCGCAGCCACTGCTGGCTGAACTACTCTACCAAAAAAAGGAGGAGAAGAGGAGGAAGGAGAAGAAGGAGGAAAAAAAAAGAGAGAGACAGATTTCACCTCCTGTCCCTATTTCAGAAGCTGAATGGATTTTGTCCTCCACTGCATCATAAACATGTCAAACGTTTTAAAAGCTCAACCCCCCCCTTTTTTCCTTACATTTCTCTCACTCTCTTTGACTCTCTTTCTTTCACTCCCTCTCTGTCTGTCTTTCTCTCTCTCTCTCTCTCTCTCTCTCTCTCTCTCTGTCCTTCAGTCCGTGCCTCTGCCTGTTGCGACCATGTGGCCACATACACTCTTTACATTGTGGAGATAATATAGAACACACATCTAGTGTAGTAGATACAAAACCGCTGTGGCGACTACAATATCCTGAAGATCTATTGGCCTGTGTGTATGTTGTGTGTGTGTGTGTGTGTGTGTGTGTGTGTGTGTGTGTGTGTGCAAGGGGGTTGGAGGGGTGGGGGGTGAGTGGGTTAGGGTGGGAGGGAGAAGAGAAAAAGCTAAATGTTCTACAAAGAACAGGGGGACCGAGAAAGGACTTTTTTTTCTCCCGCTCTCTCTTCTAAATCAAAACACAGAATGCTCCCTCCCTCCTGGTCTGCTTCTTCCTTCCTACGCTCCCCCCTTTTTTACCTCTCTTTCTCGCTCTCCTTCTCTTTCTCTTTCTCTTTCTGTCTCTCCTTCCCTGCTCATAGGCATTCCCCCTCTCCAGATTTCAGCATCCTTTGTGGGGGTTAGCTGTCTGTGTGTGTGTCTGTGTGTGTGTGTGTGTGTGTGTGTGTGTGTGTGTGTGTGAGGAAAAAGCAAAGGCGGCGGCACCTCCCAGCCGTGTACATTTAGCCCTGGGGTTGAGCCGGCTGCACAAACCCAACGTGAAGCGCTCTCATCACTTTTAAGACATTCAGAAGGAGAGCGAGCGAAAAGAGGAGGAAGACGAGAGGAAGGGGGGGGGGGGCGAAACACACACGGCTAGACTTGTGCTGATCTGATGCTGAATTTAGCGCAGGATTATACGACAAAAACCCAATCCTGTGCCACCCTATGCACGCGTCCTCCATTTTAAACATGACAAGAGAACACTAATTCCTGTCCTGTAACTCACTGAGGAGATTCTACAGGCAGCCACTGGGGAAAAAAATGGTCAATCAGTGTCACCTCAGCATAAAGGAAACAAGTATGGGCGGGGGAAAAAAAAAAAGCAAAAATGAATATTTTCAACTAACCACGCTTCACTGAAATTTAGAAGGCAGGTGATGCCATAATCATACAAAGGAATGGAGAGTGTGTTTGTGGTGAGGTAAGGGGCCATTTCTCAATGCTAACAGGCACAAAAGAACAAGGCTGGCACAGAGCAGCAGAGCAGCAGAGCAGCGCTCGTTGGCTAACGAGGCAGCACCGTGCGGCGCACAGAGGCCCGGCTCACTCCATCCACACACACCACCACCACCGCCGCCATCTCAGCCTTGTTTAAATGAGAGTGTGTGAGGAGGAGAGGGCAGACACACACCAAATCAAACACAGCCACCCGTCTCCCCCCCAACACACACACACACACACACACTCTGCACACCCCTCACCCCCAGCCCAGGGGTATCCATCTCTAGCTGATATTAAGGAAAGATGGAGAGAGAGACAGAGAAAGAGAGAGGTAAAGAGAGGGAGGAGGGTGCAGGAGTAGCTCAGGAGGGAGGGGGGGGTGTATATTGGTTCCTTTGAGTCTGGTCCCGGGCCCTCTGTTGTTTTATTAATCTGGTTTATTTCGGCTGCTGCTGCTGCTGCTGCTGTCTTCCAGTCAGCCTCTCAACCAGCAGCCTCCTCCAGCCTACTGACCCTGCTGTAAGCCCAGCCCAGCCCAGCCCAGCCCAGCCCAGCCCAGCCCGCCCTCCCCCTGTTCAAATAAACACACACACACGGTTTCTCTCTCTCAAACATACACACACATGCACACATCATTTGAAATAAACATTCTCTCTCTCTTTCTCTCTCTCTCTCTTACACATACACACACATGCTAGCAAACAGATCATACATACACTACGATAAACGTTCTCTTACTCACTCACTCACTCACCCACACACTCATACCCACACACACACATATGTACCCTGGCTCTTTCTTCCACAGTTCCACCTGGCCAAATTACAACACTTGGCTGAAGCAGTGTGCACTCATCCCAGAGAGGGTGGGCTCCACCTGCAGTGCATATGTGCACCTCACCCCTACTGCCTCCACACACACACACACACACACACACACACACACACACACACACACACACACACACACACACACACACACACACACACACACACACACACACACACACACACACACACGCACACACGCACACAGAGCCTTGCCCCGGAGCTCCTTCCCGCTCACCACAACCTCCCACTGTCCAGCACGCCGTGGCAAAATGTCACGTCAGATAGGCAAGACTCATAATACGTAAAAGAAATAAAAACACAACAGAGGCTCTGAGATGTGGATGAGGAATGAGAAGGGCTTGTGTGTGTGAGAGAGAGGTAGAAGGAGAAAGTGTGTGAGAGAGAGAGAGAGAGAGAGAGAGAGAGAGAGAGAGAGAGAGGTAGAGGTAGAGGGAGAGAGGCAGCCCCCCATTATGTGTTGGGAGACGAGCGATGCAGAATTTCAAATAAAGGGAGCTGCGTGCTGCTGCAATGCATCATGGGTCCGAGAGCAACACTGTCACTTCAGCTGAACATCATCTCGCGAGTGAGGCACCAGCAAGGTGTTGTTTTTCAGGGGGGAAATGCAAGCGTCTATTTGTGTGCGTGTGTGTGTGTGAGTGTATGTGCATGCTCACGCACATGAGTGTGTGTGTGTGTGTGTGTGTGTGTGTGTGTATATATAATGCATCTGTGTGTGTGTGTGTGTGTGTGTGTGTGTATGAGAGATGTGTGTTGGTGTGCTGGTAAAAGTAAGCCTCAGTGTCTCCATATTAATAGGGGGGTTGGGGTGACCATGCTTGCCTGGGTGTCATGAATATAAGAGAAGGGATCCATCTTCCTGAAATACAATTTCACAGGTTGTGACAGAGTCCCCCCCACTGAACATAGAGAGAGAGAGAGAGTGAGAGAGAGTGCGAGCAAGAGAAAGAAAAAGAGAAAGTGAAAGAGAGAGAGAGAGAAAGGGCGGAGGAGAGATAGAGACAAAGCGTCGGCGAGAGTAGCAAGCTCGGAGCGACATTATGTGCACCAGTCCATTGGCAGCTCTCTCCGCCCGCATTACAAATGTATCTGCTGATGTTCTAAAAGCACACAGTTCTGCTTAAAGCTAACGAGGCTGATTGATCCCATTCCATTCTCTGCATGGCGAGCTCACTCAGACGGCGGGGCCAAGATCACATATCAGCTCCAGACTTCATCAGGCCGATAAAGACGTCAGGTCAGAGTCCTGTCACAGTCTCCACTCCGTGCCATCCTCTCACCCCTCTCTCTCTCTCTCTCTCTCTCTCTCTCTCTCTCTCTCTCTCTCTCTCTCTCTCTCTCTCTCTCCTCCTCTCTCCTCTCTCTCTCTCTCCATATCAAACACGACTTACAGCTCCCACGTCAAACAAGGGCATTAACCATGGCACAAAATTAGTCACATTTCTGTGAAATTTATTCCAAATGTAACTGTTAGAATATATATTTTAAAAAAGGAAAATATTTATATATATTATTTGACGTCTGTTTCAGGCTGTTTTTCTTTTTTGCATGGATCCTATTTTTACTTAAGATTCTAATGAAGTGCTTTAAATTACAGGAAGGTGCAATCAAACCGAGATTCTGTAAATGACGCGATCTCATTAAGGCTTTCTGTATTTAATGATATGGAATATGAAGACATTTTATTCACATTTCACAACTGTTGGTGTGATCTGACTTTGAAATTAATTACGAGACGACCACACATATATGTCTTCATTTCTTAATTGTGCTAATTAGTAATGTGAAAGTGTTAATTGCAGGTGGGAATTTTGACAATTATCCTGTGCATATTACTAATGATAATTAATATAATTAACGAATGAGGGGTGATTTTTCCTCTACTTGACTTGAGCAGGCCAATGTATTTAGTGTTTAAAATAATTATCTTAATCACTTGCTAAATGCAGCATTAATTACAGCAATTAAATCCCAATTAACATCATTACTAGAGTAAAGTGATTACTTAAAGGGCAAAGCACATAGGAATAACATCTCCGATCCCTGGGTGTTTTTTTCCACTTATTTATTTATTTATTTTTGCTAACCACAACAAGCATTTTTATGGACAGCTTTTCCAGAAACTGAACAGGAAATCAAATTATTTATAGCGAATGACACATGGTTAATAACAAATGACAGCTGGATGCAGGGCCAGGACTCCGTATGACGATGGGGGAAAAAATGCCCATTGTCAGAGCAAATCACTCAGCCGCAAACCCAGCCAAGGCAAACAGTGTCAAGTTCAAACTGAAGGAACAAAGTAACCGGAAGGCTTAACAATTACAACAACAAAAGAGACATGGAGTACATATGAGAAACACACTCACATACTCTTACACACACACACACACACACACACACACACACACACACACACACACACACACACACACACACACACACACACACACACACACACACACACACACACACACACACACACACACACACACACACACACACACACACAGAAAATATGGGATGGACAGCCAAGAAGCAGCCGAATCCAGATGTACATAAAGGCAGAAGAAGCTGCTGTACAACCAGACAAGTTCCAAGTCACACTCGAGATATACAGACACACGCGCACGCACACACACACACACACACACACACATCTGTCTCCACACTAGTCAAGATGGTGTTCTGAGCACACGAGTGTTCTCCTAACTGCGGCAGGTCAGCTTCGATATTCTCGGAGTTGGTTCATTCTCGCCAGGGCCGCTGACACTACCATACGCTTGTTATTTTTTATGTCTTCCGCGGGGATGGATCCTGCTCAGAGGGACATGGCCATATCTGGTTAGTCGTACATGTTGTCGGGAGCGTGGCATGTTGTGCATGTTTGTGTGTACTGTACGTGTGTATGCCTGTGCTTGTGTACTTGAGCGTAGATGCTAGTGTGTGTATGAGTGCGTATGGATGCTTTTGTGTGTGATTGCGTGTGTGCGCAAGGGTGTGTGTGTGTGTGTATGTGTGTGTGTGTGTGTGTGTGCGTGTGTGTGTGTAGGGAGCAGCATGAGTGCGGGCCTCAGCCCAGCTGCATGCTCCACACAGCCAGACTGATGAATAACATGAGTGACAAGATTCATGGCTATCAGAGTAGCACAGGACATGGAGGGGTGAGAGGAGGGTAAGAGTAGTAGGCTTCTCCCTCCCTCCCTCTCTCTTTCTTTCTCTCCTTCTCTCTCTTTCTCTCCCTCTCTGTCATTCTATCATAAAAAAGATGCAGTAGGTGATGAGGGATACCAGGTATCTCACCAGAAGGCCACCGGAATAATAATGGCAATGATGATAATCATAAAAAAAAAAAACAACTGTAGAAAATAAAAAAAATAAAAACAATCACCGGAAACAACCCAAACCCAAACCCCTCCCCCACCTGACCTCTCCAGCCTTCGGCTGTGTGGGTGGCGACCTCGATATGAAATACACAGTACAACAACGATGCGCTGCCTTCTCTACGGCCAGCACAGCCCAACCAAGCAGCGCGCCACTGCACGGCACGGCACGGACGTCTATTACTAATGCAGCGGTAGAAACACTGGTAGAGTGATTCCTGTCGTTTCAACATTTCCTGGGGAAAATGTGTGAAATTTAGGTGAGACAAACAAATAATGTTGCTTTTAAATTATTCTTTTAATGGCATTCTAAAGTTGTAAACTATCAATTTTACCGATTAAACCGATAAAACAAAATGGTATAAACAACTTCAAATGAAGAAGGCTGTGCCAAGTCCATCTTTTGTAAAAAGTCGGTGATTTTCGTCGAACAATTTCCCATCTGTCGATAATCATTTTTAGTTTACAGCACAGTGCAAGCGCTCGGCGGTGAGAGCTCTGGGGTTCTGTATCAAATCTCTTCCAGAGCGGCCTCTCTGGGGGGGCGGGGGGGGGGCGGCTGGGGGAGCTGGGGTGTGAAGCAGGGCAGGGAGGACACAGCTGGATCAGGGAGGATGTGCCGGGCTTTAGGGGCAGGCAAGGGAGCACCACCGCCCCGCCGCTCCACCACGGACGCTTTTGGCCAGCAGCCCCAGCAGAGCCGCCCGGCGCAGCTCACACACACACACACACACACACACACACACACACACACATATACACACACACACACACACACACACACACACGCACACACACACACGCACACACGCACACACGCACACACACACACACACACAGACACACACACACACACACACACACACACACACACACACACACACACACACACACACACACACACACACACACACACACACACACATATACACACCACTCACGAGTACACCACTCCAGACCAGTGGAGTTATTGGGTGGAGCTCTGCTCCGCTGTTTTGCAAGTATTCTTTTTTATTTTATTCCAACCATAGGATTCAAATATTGGTAAATTGATGTTTATATTTCATTTCATACTTCAAAATACCTGTTTGAGGGTGAATTGGAAAAAGACAGCTGAAAATTTATGTATGTATTTGCTTTTTTATATATATATTTATATTAAACAAATTTGAGCAATAGCTGAACAATTTCACAGAGCATAATTATGCTTCACTTTGAATCTTTGTAATAAAAAATCCTTACGTTTGAAATAATGTATCCATCAATGTTAATTGGTGACTACAATGCAAAAAATATTCTGATTTATATGTATTAATTATAAAAAGATTATAAAGGACAAAGAATTTACATATAATAAACTTTTGACTGTTATTTTGTATATATTGAATCATAATAAATTAATTTCCAATATTATTTAATTGCATGCAGGCATAGAGTCCTAAAAAAATTTCAGAATCAATGCCATACCTTAAATTAGCTTCAAAATAGTAAAGGATGACTTTAAATATTTATGTGCATTTAGCATTTGAGTACACAAATGCGGTGGCAGGCGTTTTTTTTTTTTTTTTTTTCACCTGCGGAGCCGCGCGACCTGGCTGTGGGGCTGGAGAAGCGCTAGTGGAAATGGCTTGGGCACTTGCTTAGAGGAGGGGTGCTGAAGGGGCAGGGTGAATTCAGAACCTCCCCAGATATTCCCAACCCCCTTTTGTCCGCACACACAGCTTTCTGAGAGCCTTTTTCCGACAAGATTGCCTCCATTGTGCTCACCCCACTTCCCTTTCGGAAAAAAAAGAGAAAGGAAAGAAGAAGAAAGAAAAAAAAACACCAAAATCACACACATATCCAGCAGACCACTAATGCGCACAAAGGCGTTTGGAAATAACTTACCATCCTGGATGAGGCTATTGGAGCTATTTTGAATTCACTCTGGTTCATAATGAGCACCTGAGCTTTGTCAGGAAGAGGGAAACTTTTTCTCCCCCCCCCCCCCCCCCTGAGCTTGCTCCGCACTCTGCAACTTTTCAAAACCCTCGTCGGAAAAAAAGAATAAAGATAACACCGCATTCAGCGACTGTCCGAAGAACGCACACTGGTGGTAAATGTCCGCCTGTGTGAGGCAATACAATTAAAGCCATTCAGACTGCTCAAATGAAGCACTTCAAATAAGGGGAAAAAAACCCTACACAACACCATCAATGCCAAAAGCCAGTCATCCCCTCCGTCCTGGCTGTCAGGTTAGACGGTGGGCCCCCATCTCGCCCACTGCTTAATAAGCCTTTCCATCAGCCTGCAGAAGGTCACCTGAGCCTGGTTAGCATGCTGAAGCCCACAAATGTCCTTCCCACCTCAAGGTGAGCCTCTCCTTCAGAGAGTGCTAATCTTCCTCCATAGAAAGACCTCCCCACACACACACCCCAAACTGCATTCACAAAAGGCAAAAAAAAAATTTTTGCCCACTCATGACAAATTATTTATCGTGTGGAAAACATCCACCCCTCGCTGCACGACTGCAAGGAAATGCTCTGCTCCCAGGGCAAATTATTGCAACTTTCAAGAGGTGTAAACTTTATAATGTATAGACAGAGATACACAGTGCATATAAAAATGACAGTCTCTGATTCATAAACAGTAAAAAATAATGCCTATGAGAGGTACAGCCTACAACAAAATGTAGTGTTTTGATTATGCATACCGCTAAATTAGTATTATGTCAACCACAAGCCATATAAAAACAAACATTTTATAAAAATCATAAAACAATGCATGTTCTGTGTGTGAAGCCCGCTCACAAATTATGACAGTCTTCAATGCACATGTAAAATAAATGTACCAATAATGGATCATAAGAATTATTTTATTCGTGTGCAAGGAGTGACAATGGCTCCCTTAGCGTGAATAAAAGGAATAAGAAGGTGCCATTACCTTGGGATAAGTGTGCAGGATAAGGACGGGGGCTCTTCTCTGGCTGGCTGCTAGGGAGGCAACGTCTCGCAGACTAGGCTGAAGGCCTGGGGTGAAGCCATGTTCACTCGGCAATTCTTTAAGCTCACTGGAGCTGAAAAACACAAAACGCACAAGAGAGAGAGAGATGGAGAGAGAGAGAGAGAGGGAGAAGGAGAAGGGAGAGAGGGAGAGAGAGAGAGAAAGAAAGAAAGGGGAAGTAAAGAGGACGAAAGAGGAAGGAGGAAAAAAATTCTGAACGGATTGCCATTTTTCCCCTCCAACGTTACTGGAATGTCTTTAAATGGTGGAATAATGCTAAATAGTATATGTGAATTGCCGGAGACAGAGGGGATAAAATGGCTCTTTAAACCTGAAGCATTTCCATCAGCATTATGTGGTAAGACACAACATTTTTCTCCGCTCCACACTCTTGGATGAGCAGACCGAATGACCCGGTCTTCCCCCTGTGCCAGATGCCTGTGCTGGCGACTGGTGACTGGCGACTGCGGGTGATAACGCGGTCCCTGTGCTCCGACGCCCCCCCCCCCCTCAGTCTCACCAGGTCAGGGAGAGAGGCACAATGCCCTGCGCCCAACCGCTAACCAAGTGCAGGTGTGCTGGAGAGAGTGGCGTTGGTGAACCACTGGGCTTAGCATGAGTGTGTGAATACTTACTTGTGTGTGTGTGTGTGTGTGTGAGTGTGTACATGTGTGCGAGAGTATTAATGGCATTGTTGTGTGTGGCTTTCAATTTGTGTGCAGACATGCGTGGGTATCACGTGTGTATGCATGCATGCGTGTGTGTGTGTGTGTGTGTCTGTGTGTGTGTGTTTGATGTTATTGTGCATTGGAGAGGTGACAGACTAAAACTGGCAGATATGGGGGGCCAGGCTATAGAAGGGCTGTTTTCGTTGTCTTTTTCCCCCCCATGTCTTTTTTTTTTCTTTGGGGGGTGACCTGACAACAGCACGGCAGGGACCCCAGGGGGACAGCTTGTGAGAGATGAGAGATAGAGAGGGATGCAGAGGGATGCAGCCTGCAACAGACGAGAGGAGAGCAGGAATCAGAAACTGAGACTGAGGCAGAATGCAGAATGAAGATGAATGGAAAGAGAGAGAGAGAGAGAGAGAGAGAGAGAAAGAGAGAGAGAGAAGTAAGATATGTATACATATACTGCCTCAGAAAACGAGATTGAAAAACGAGAAGAGAGAGTTCTTATCAATGATAAATCCAGCCCATAGTCAGAAGAGTCAGAAGAACCGCAGCAGGGGTTCTAGACCCTGAGCCCCCAGACTGACCACCCCCAATCAGACGTAGCTCTGGACAGGTGATCGGGCGGCTGGATGAAAGCAAGACTCAGCACAGGAGCCAAAACTAAACACACATTTCAGCCCTGCCGCCGCAGATCCACAGCCATACACAAGCAGTGGTCAATGAACGTAGCCATGGATTCCAAATGAAACTGAGAAGGGGGAGACTGGAAAACCACACGTTTTCCATTCAGGCCTGCATCAGTCAAAAAACATTACATGGAGATGTTGTAAAATGGTCTCATTTTTTGGGGGGGTTATGTTAAAATTGTTTTTGTGCTTGCGATTGTAAGCAATGTCGTGTTTTTTGGGTTGTATTTTGTGTTTTTTGTTTTTTGTTTGTTGTTGTTGTTTTTTTCCGCCCTTGTCTGAGGAATTATCTGGATGGCGCCTAAATAAATGTGCCGACGGTGCAGTAGGTTATCCTTGGGCTTATCATGTCAGGCCATACGAATTCATTTCATATTCAGCAGAATGGCTGTTCGCGGCGGGGGGCTCATGGCGCTACCTATCCCACTCCCCCTTTCCCTTTGATTTGGCTCATTTGAGCGGCGCGCTCCCCGGCAGCTTGTTAGAACTGCCACCTCGCTGACTCTGCCCCCTGGATGGGGATGGGGACGGGGAGGGAGGGGTGGGTGTGGGGGGGGGGGGGGGGGGGCAATGAAGGGTGTGTGTATGTGTGTGTGTGTGTGAGGGGGGGTGGGGTGGTGCAGGTTGGGGAGGCCTCGCCAGGAGCGCTGTCGCGAGCCACGGGTGAGCGAGCACGGTGGAGTGCACACACACACACACACACACACACACACAGCGGCGACAAGGAGGAAACCTGAACAGGGCACGCCATCTACTGACGGCACAGGGGCACTGCAGCCCCACTCACTTGACCCAGGCCACCACAAGACTTGCCAGCTAGCGAGCCTCAGCCTTGCACAGTCACGTTGCCCAGGCCGAGATGTTTAACAAGTTACATTTCAATCCCAGATGAGGCACTGTTGTTGCCCGCGACGTGACCCCTAACACGGGTTTCCATTTCATTTCCGTTCTCGGGGCTTTGGTCTGATTTCCAGTGGCACGGTCTCCGCGGCTCTCGGCTCCAAGAGGAGACTCCAGCCTCCTCCTCCAGCAGCAGCACCACGGCAGGGCTTCAGAAGATCACTGCCAGTTGGCCTTTTAAAAAAAAAAAGACAAAAAAAACCAGGCGCTTTGTGTCCAGCACATGTGCAGCCCTCCTTTCCTCTACTCTCTCCTTTCCCTCTTGCAGCGCGATCCCCCCGGTCAGCGCTCGGGGCTTTCAGGAGTTTGAGAAAAGGCAGGGACCTGCGGTTTCCGTCCAAACACCACCGAGAGCTAATTGCCGGGCAAATTGTTTAAAAAATAAAAATCTTCGACGAGCAAATAGATGGATGGCGTGGCAGAAGTACCTGCTCCTTTTTTATTATTTGTGACAAGGTGCAAAAAATGATCCGTTTAGGTCAAAAGGACAAGAGACATAACTGCCTCAATTACCCATAATGGCTCACACATGTAGCAGTAGACTCCATTTTGGTCGAATCAATCTAAAATGCTCAAATTCGTGCCCACATTAGATGAGGGGTGGAGAGAGTGGTCGGCGGACGGTTATGTGATATAAAAAGAAATGATATTCAAGAAGTGGTAGGGGGAGAAAAAAAATATATAAAAAAATTATAAAAAATGATTACATTTCAACCTTTCTGATTCTCAAGGTCAGGTTCATCTATCACAGTCGGCTTTGCTGCAGTCACCAGACAGGGGGCTTGAATGCATTATGGCGTGAGATGGACAGACAGACAGGCAGACAGGCAGGCAGGCAGGCAGCATGTGATGCAGGGGATGAGCAGCACAACAAATTCAGCCCCAGCGCTGGTGCTTAACTTCAGACGGCTGATTAGATGGCCAGACGCCGCAGCCCAACCTTGGGGTTCGGGGGGCTGAGGGGGGGGGGATGAAAAGGGCGAGAGGAGGGGCAGAGAGTGAAGTGGGCCGGGTGGGACTAGCGTGCGGTGATTTGGGGGAGGGAGATGTGGATGGATGGGTGGGTGGGAGGGTATGTGGTGGAGGTGGTGGTGGTGGGGGGGGGGGGGGGGTAGACAGACAGACAGACAGACAGACAGACAGACCGACACAACAGCGACAGAGCGACAGTGCACGAACGGCATGGGGCAAACATACGCGCAAATTATTTCCATTTTCCTCTCCCTCCATATATAAAAATACAGCGAGGCACCATTACCCCCCCCCCACCCCCCTAGCCCCCCAACCCCATCCCAGCACACGCCGCCCCCATCCCCCTCTTCTGCACCCCATGAAAAAATAAATCTAATTTTCCCATCCCCGCCACAGAGAGACATTCCCTCCTGCGGGCTCCCCCAGCCCCTCCCAATCTCCTTCTCATACTGACGCACTCTTTTTTTCCCCCTCTCTCTCCGAGCAGGGCTCCATTTTGTAATAAGTTCTGATCAGTGTTTCTACCAATTTGCATTCTACTCTGAGAAAATGGAGGAACAGCCTTGATGGGGAGAAAAGGGAGAGATAGTGGAAAGGAAGCAGAGAGAGAGAGAGCAGGAGAGAGAGAGAGAGAGAGAGAGAGGAAGAGGGAGAGAGGGAGAGTAAGGGAAACAATCAAATATCCGATTGGATGAGTGTGTTCGTGTGTGAACGTATTCAGCATTGGGGGGTGGTGTGTGTATGGGTGTGTGCATGTGCGTGTATATGTGTGTGTGTATGTCTATGTGAAAAGAATGAGCATGAACACATACACCACTGCATACATTACGGTTTATGTAGAAGTGTGTATTTTGCAAGCGTATGTTTATGTGATGGAGACATCTGTGTACACACGTGTCCGAGCGCCTCATCGTAGCGTTTGCTTATTTAAATTCAGCTACGCAGCCTCGCTCAGCTCTGCCGTCAACGGGCAGCTGTAGGAATTTGTCATCAGCTGTCTGATAGGCTATGAGGTAGGACTGCAATCCTACCCCCCCCCCCCCCCCCCCCCCCTGTAAACCGCACTGCCTGCTACCGGTGGGGAGGAGAGAAGGGGGGGACAACACCACCTAACACCTAATCTCCTCCGCCCTCCTGCGCGACCGAAAAACACACGTTTACGCGTTACTCAGACGCGTCGCGGCGTCAGAATCTGAGCCGGACGACGTTAGCCGGTACGGAGGACGTGTGTGCTGGGAAAAACAATCCCGTGAGTACGAGTGCCCGCCATCGTCATGCAGACCGGACTGGCCACTGTCTGATGCCCTGAGGTGAAACCTCGCCAAGCACCAGAGCCACTGAGGCACACGCACACGCACAGACACAGAGACAGGAAATGGAAGCCCAGGGGCTCACGACATACACCCCACCCCACTCCACCCTCCTCCGCCCTCCTCCTCCTCCTACTGAAACCTCACTAACAACAGTCCTGCACACATGGTATTGTTGTTCCGTCGTGCGCCGGCCACTCGATGAGACTAGGAGGGCCAGGCTCTGTGCCGTTCGCCACAGATAAACCCAGCCGACCAGAGTGGCCATTACCATGCCGCGCCTGGCTTGCCGCTGAAACAGAGAGGAGCGGTCATTAAGCAACGAGACGATCCGGTTATGACTGACGAGCACCTGCCACAAGCTCCCGTCTCAGGTAGCGTCATTAGAAGCTGCCCATAAATCCTCGGCCAATCAGAGACCAGCCGTCCGCCAGCTGGTGGCGTGTGATTGATCTCAGCCAATAAATCACGAGCGTTATGACGGGTTTAAGTCATTCGAGTTCGCCCCGTGGCCCGGGAGGTGCAGGGTAATCTCTGTACACACACAGTACAGTCAGATGGAGCGAAGGGAAAAGACAGGCCTAAAGTGTTTGGAGCCTCAAGGTTGAGCCATAGGGCTTCTGGATGTGTTCCCAGCGAAGACCTCCAGGCCTGGGCTCCCCGGGTTTCAGAGAGGGGGAGCCATTAACGGACGCTTTATGACAAGGAGCGGGATCCGAGGAGATAGCAAAGTTAATTGCGGCTCAGCTGTGACGTCCCCCCTGTTTTTTCTCCGTCTGTACGAAATAAGTTTTTTCATTAATGGCGTCGAGGAGATCAGCCCTTATCAGGACCTCCGGAGGGACAGAGGAGAAGGGGGAGGGAAAACAATCGCAGATTCTTTCACACAATTTCTCCATCTAATTTCCGACTGCGCATTTCGGAGTGAAATTAATTTCCGAGGCTATCTAATAAATCAGAAACAAGTGATTGCTGTTGCTGCCAATCCGGGCGGACACAATGAGATCGCCTTTCTCCTGCATGTGCTGAATTGTGTCTCGCTGTGGCGTTATGTGCACTGGTCTTCAGCAGCTCACACCCTTACACGCACACACACACACACACACGCACACATACACACACATACATCTTCCACCTGCTGCTTTACCCTAACTTCCAAAGGGAACCCTCTTTGACACTGCAACTATGCATACAAGACATGACATTTCTATTGGAGAACAGGAAATGGTGGGGAGCTAGCTCAAGGCTTACACGTACTTAAGTGTTTATACATGATAGTGGATTGCCCATAAAATAACCAAATAAAAATCTGTACATGAAAAATGGAGACTCGAGTATGATTTGACATTAGCCTACCAGAGCATGTATTGAATATTGACTTTGCTATTAGCTGTCAGTGAAGGCCTTTACAAAAAGGATTCCAGATTATACTGACATTATTCATGGAGGCCATATTGTGTTGTGTGTGTTGCACTGTACATGCAGTATCTTGTAAGATTCAATGCATATTTTCTGCATGGCTTCCCTTTGAAACAGCTGGGGGGGTTTTCGCTCGCTGGCTCTATGCAGAGTTGCCTGAGGCAACCTCCACAAGGTTATGAGGCAATAAGAGCCTGTGCACATCCAGGCAGGAGTCAGGGGTGTCTGCGTCTGAGACGGTGAGCCCCTCTCCCCTCCTCCACATCCCCAGAGGAAGGCACAGGCTCCAGGGAGGATCTCCTGCAGGAGGCCTCTGCTGGTATGGAGGAGTGCAGTGTGTGTGTGTGTGCGTGTGTGTGTGTGTGTGTGTGTGTGTGTGTGTGTGTGTGTGTGTTCTGAAAAAAAAGGGGGGGGGGTGCTGAAGGGGTTAAACGATGCTGTTGTAAAGCATTGATCTGGCTCTGATAAAGCGCAAGATATCCCCACACCCTCTCTGTCCGCTAGCCATTACCGAATTACCCTAACTGCAGCTCTCAGTGGCGAGCCGAGTGGCCGCTCCTGCCGCTGCCACCACAGTCGCCGCCGCCGCCGCCGAGTCCCTCTCGGGCGTCCTATTGATTTTCACGCCCAGACACAAGGCGCTCCCAGAGGCCAGTAAATTACAGGGCATTTTACAGGGAATTACACCTGCACCGCAAACTTTACAGCCATGCCAGTGTCAGAGATCAGTCTCACTGACACCGAGCTTTCCTTCCACCAGCAAAACCTCACACTCCAGCCAAAGACACACACACACGCACGCACGCACAAATGAAAGTAAGCATGAGAATAAGTAAGTATACAAAGTATGTAATTTCCTTACAAATACACTAATAGAAAGGGTGGATTACATTTATCACCAATTCTATCCATTGTCTCTTAAGAGATGAAGCCCCCATTAAGGGACATCGTATTCTACATTTATGGCCTCTATGAGTTGGCGGGAGGGTTCATATAGTATGTGCTGTGTGAGCCACATAAGGAGTGAATTAAGCCATGGAGCCGTAAAACACCATCACCGCCTGTCCAAGTCCTCACCTCGGCAGGATATTCTTGGTTTTCTTTTTTAAAACACACACTCCTCATTGACAAATACACATGTGCTTGAACCCAAGACCTCAGAGGGAGTATGCATGTGAGTGCAAGTGCATGGGGATGGGGATGGGGATGAGGATGAGGATGGTTTTGATCCCTTGACATGCGGTGACATCTCTTCCCCCGGTATCATAGCCCTGTCAATACGGAGGAGCCTCGGAGCTGTGCAGGGCGGTTTGATTTTATTTACCGTATACGCCACCCGTTTGATCCAGACTCTGAACCATCATTTACAGCCGAGCGTGTCATGTCAAAGTCACTGAGAGGCAAAAGCCCCGAGGATAGAGGTTAATGCAGAGGCAGAGGCAGAGGGGAGAGGCTCATACGTGAAGCACACACGCACCGCACCTCGCCACACCGCACCACCGCGTTCTTTTAAACGCGTGATAAATGTCTGGAATGAAAGCAAAGACAACCAGCCACGCTCTGACAGGTGTAGATTTAAGTTATATAGTGTTGATTAAATAGAACCACCTATAAACAGAAGAAAAAGCATCTTGTTTTTTCGCTTGTTTCCTCCGAGTTAACGCAGTACAACTGGCTCGTAAGACTGCAGAGAGACATACAGGGACGACTCAAGGTTGGCGCGCTAATAAAAAAAAGGCTTTTTTTTTGTCTGTGCGGCACCTGGCGATGGGCGACGGTATACGGTTACATTTCATTTGGTCCATAGCTTTGCTCTCGCCTTGTAAAGCTCGCTCAGTACAGCAGCACTCACTGACCTCGGGATAGCCCCAGAAACATGAAAGGGCCTTTATCGGTTCCAGGTGTGTGAGAACTCACGCCGTCTCCTCGAGTGTGTGTGGTGTGTGTGTGTGTGTGTGTGTGTGTGTGTGTGTGTGTGTGTGCTCGGGGTACAGGGTGTGGGTGTTTGACAGGGTGTATAGTAAATGTGTGAGAGGGAACAAGAGACAGAGAGAGAGAGAGAGAGAGAGAGAGAGAGAGAGAGAGAGAGAACAGACACACTACACAAGGATAGGAAATAGAGATACGTGTGTCCTTGCTGCTCCTTCTGCATAGTGCCATGACTACACTGCCTCAGGCAAATTTCCCCCTTTTTATTCGAAACCGACTATGGTGCAATATGTTGATAAGAGCAAGCATGCTTTTTTATAAGCAAGCCATCACATTATGTGCTGTGGCATGGCCACTGTTCCACTACACTTAAGTGTGACACCATTTCATCACTTACCCAACAAATGTATGCACCACGGCTATCCGTGTATTATATGTGAAAAACGCATGCAGTATGTTAAGCATGGATGCATTGCAGACCCATAGATGAGAGTGAGGCTAAAGCTAGTGGAGGGCTGGTTATCCTGCTGTAGCTCCTAGCATGTCATCAGCCTAATCTTCCTTCAAGAGAGCACTGGCACAACCCAACCCAGCACAGCACAGCACAGCAGAGCCCAGCACAGCCCAGCCCAGCCCAGCCCACTGAACTTGACCCTGCGCAGTTGACCCTCGAAGGCTGGGTCAGAGCGAGGTGGGGTAGTGTACACAGCTGCTGGGGCGAGAGAGGCCCGCGGGAGGATCCTCACTGGAGAC
>NC_085004.1:30355503-30495503 GCF_963854185.1 Sardina pilchardus | reverse complement strand
ATGGCCTCTCCTCCCTGCCGCTGTCGCTACCACTGTCGCCGTCGCAGCGGCAGCGCAAAACCCACTGACCCAAAAATATCGAGAGGGGAGAATCAAAAGGCGTCTCATCCTCGGCTGCCTGCGCCTCTGTTCTGCGTCCCGCATTACAGAAAATTCCAGAAATCAGCTTGACTAGATTGGGTCTGAAGCAGGCCCTTTGATACCCCTGCGTGTCCTTTCATCTTTGTGAACGGTTCCCTTCACTTTAGTTTACCAGAACAACACTTTACACACAGGGGAGAATACCCTTGAAACGCGACAGGCAGAGCGCCTTTCTTCTGCACGGGCACCGGGAATATTCTAGGGGGCTCGTTTCATGTTATTTTCCTTCCCAACAACTTTAAGAGATGCTACGCCGATGCCTTGTACACAGATGCAATTCTGTTGATTTTATGCCTGTTTTTTTCCCCTTTTTCTTCCTTTTTTCTTTCATTTTTTTGAAAATACAGAAATGAAGACCCACGGACTCAAAGCAGGTCTGATAGATTCATAGTGAAGAGGTTCACAGGCACCATGAGGACGCTTTTTTCATCTTTGCACCGGCTCTCTATGCATTTAAATCATTTTAACAACCTATCTGAAAGTTCATCTATCGATCGCTATCGCAATATATTACTATTCAGCTCAGAAAATATAAAATTGATAAGATCTCCTTTGCTTATGCCAGGATTTTTTTCCCTGCCTCTCATAGAACTTATCCTGAGATTGACGCAGTGCTTTTCCTTCTGCGTTATTGAAGACTTGGCGCCTGAGCCTTTGAATCGACTGATGCCTTAGCAAGAGCACTGAACTCCAAGGTTATTTTGGCGGGATTTCCTGTAAATTCTTTAAAAGACGGGCTAACGGTCCGAATACACATTATACATAAAAATGCGGCCAAATAAACTAACAAAAGTTTAGGGATCGAGCGCATCAAAGCGCTGCGCAGCACACCGGACCCCGCGCTGAGCCCCAGTCTTTGGGTAGCGAAGCTCAGAGATGTTTTGCACATTTCAGAGCTCTTTTTTTTCTCTTGCCTACGCTGTTTTCTTTTTTTCTGTGGATTACCAAGGGGTCTTTGAAGCCCCCGAAACCCACCTGCTCCGATCTCCGCGGCTGCTGCTCTTCCGTTTTAGCGGGCTGACGTCCTGTCCCATTGGAGGGCGGGCGAAGGCGCCGGTGAGCTCTCTGCCCCCTCGAGGGGATTCCAGCGCCGAACCCGCCCAACCTGCCGCGGAGTGGCAGAAACACAGACATGCCTTTCAAAAATCTACCCATCCCACTCTAACTCCACATCTATGATTTCACCTAACACATGGGGCATTAATTGTCAGCTGCATATGAACAAAAAAAAAGAAAAAGAAAAAGTACAGAGTGTCTTTGAGATCTTGCAGACTTGAAGGGAGATCGAAACCATAATAAAAAAATCTATAATGGTTATATACTGCATGTATTAGCATTTATATCATAGCATTGGTACAGTAATAAGAGTGGGTGAGGGTGTTGAAATCAGAGGCCCTCCGACTGATGGCCAGAATATACTTTTGAAAGAAAATGACCCAAAAGACTGATGCATACTGAGATGAAACAGTCAGGATTCCAATATTTAGTGTGTGACTTTTTGCAGAGGGTCAAATACCAGGTCCACGCCAACCAAGAGAATGGTTTTCTTCATTCTTTCTTAAGCACGCACACATTCAAACAGACACAGACACACATAGACACACACAGACAGACAGACACACACACACACACACACACACACACAGTATGCATACACCTAGTGTGACTGTGGACTTGCTGCGTAGAGAGTTCAGTGGGGAAGGGGGGGGGGAAAAAGAGAAAGAAAAACATCAAACAGAAAAAGAAATTCCTTGTGTGTGAATGACCAAAGCTGAAGCAAAGCGAAATGCCAGTGGAGGCGGCTGGAATCTCTAGTCCACCAGAGAAGAGCAAATACGGGAGTTGGAGTGGGCAGAGGGGTCTGAATGAAAAGAGGGCCATCTCTCGCCTCTCATGCTATCTTCAAGGTAGGATGAATAATGAATGGGCTCGCAATGGACACAGAGAGAGGGCATCAATATTTCACAAGTCGGCCGTCTAATTTCAGTCTCGCTCTCCCAGGCTGCTGCGGCTGTCCCAACACAAATCCTGAACTGTTGCTGCTGAGCATTAAATCCACAGTGCACACGCACACACACACACACACGCACACACACACACACACACACACACACACACACACACGCACACACACGCACAAATCACAACACACTTGCACATACTGAAACAGGTCATGCATGTTGAGAGCATCGTTCTCTTCTGCTCTTGGACATACAAACACAGCACAGAGGGCTCTACAAATATTCCTGCATCAACATGAAAGTGATTACTGCAGCATTCACAGAAACTACACACACAACGGGCGCACAACAGATTCCTTTTGACATAGACGAGATGACAAAAAAAGACAAAACGAAAAAAAAGAAATAGAAACAAAGACAGAACAAGCAAAAAAAAAACAGAAAAGAAAAGTAAAAGAAACTTTATCCCAGAGAAAAGTCTGGAGAAGAGGAGGAGGAGGAGGAAGAGGAGGAGGAGGGGGGGTGTTGAGAGAGGAGGACGGGAGCGGGGGGACAGGGCTGTTTGGCGGCCTGTCAGCCTGGAAGTCTTGGCATATCTAGGTAATGCGCAATAAAGCCTCGGCCCCATCCGCCGCTCTGCTCTACACTGCTCCCCTCTCATCTCAGGAGCTGTCAGCCTGGGAGCTAATCGCATGCAAATGAATGCATGCAATCAAAGTAAATTGGATGCACTCAAACTTAATTCCTCCACTCTCCTCTTGGCCGACGCATTCATGCCCTTGCTAATGGCCGCATTAGATATTCTTATGCCCGGGCTTTGTGTGTAAATCCCATTGTCATCCCCGCACTCAAGCAGTGTCACCGTCTCATGATAGGCCTGCAGTGAGTTGGACGAAGGTGCTGGTGCTGCTGCCGCTGGTGGTGGTGGTGGTTGGGGCTGGTGGGGTTGAAGGGTTGAGGTGGAGGAGGAGGAGGAGGAGGAGGAGGAGGGGTGGAGGCTGCTTTGCTCAATGACCCAGCCACCATCATAAGCGGCCCGGCCTGATCTTATCTGGCTTGGTGCTGCGCGGAGCAGGGAGACGGGCCCGCTGCTGCTAAGCGAGCTAATGCCCCTTCCCAGCAGACAGGATGTACTGAGCGCAGAGAGAGAGAGAGAGGGAGAGAGAGAGAGAGACGGAGAGAGAGAGAGAGAAGAGGATAAAGAAGAGTCAGGGATTGAGCCATACCTTGGAGGGGGAAAAGGAAAGATGTGGACGTTTAAAATTAGAAGCCCCATAAAACTACACTAAAGAAGATCACAGACAGCAGACATTTATTAGCTACAAATCACCACGGCAACGCGTGATGCCACAGACATCCTTCCAAGACTTTCACGGTTAGTACATACTCTACAGTAAGTCTATCAGCCAAACACAATTAAAGAGCACAAAAACATACACACAAACACACACACACACACACACACACACACACACACACACACACACACACACACACACACACACACACACACACACACACAGACACAGACACAGACACACATCAGTGTGTGAGCAAGTGTCTAGCAAGGACATGAGAGGGAGATAGGCAAATGGACACTAATTGAATGAACAAGTGTTTGTCTGGGAGTGCTGGTGTTTGATGGCCAGCGCTGAAATCGGAGCGCTCGGCCCACCAGCACGCCCCGTCAGGTGGATTAGCGTCCACACTCCACTGCCCATTACGCACGCCGCTCATGTTCGACCTCCTTTTTTTAATTCGGCTTCAACTTCGCAGAAGTTTGTTTCAAGAACAACAGTCCACCCCCTCCCCGCCCCCTCCCCTCCTCCCCCCCTTCTATTTAGTGCAATGAATAAGTGGAAGCACCCATCCAGCAGGGTGCCTGGCTTCAAGGACAGCAGCGGCAGCATCGGAGGAGGAGGAGGAGGAGGAGGAGGAGGAGGAGGAGGATGGAAGGCACAACGAGGGAATGAGACATGAGTGAGGAGGCATCCAGCGTCCCATCAGATTAAAGCCCAAGCTGATGACGCTAATTAGCTGGGGCAAATTTACATTAGCCCATTATGTAAGCAGGGCTGCCGGAAGCAGGGGAGGGGAGGGGTGGGAGGGGTTGTTTCGGGGGGGGCAACTGAGCGCGGCACCAGCTAAGTCACAGCTTGGCAATCACTGGCCTGCCACTTCACGCCAGCGTGGACATGAGCGCTCAAGCAGAGCGAGAGAGAGGGAGAAAGAGAGAGAGAGAGAGAGAGAGAGAGAGAGAGAGAGAGAGAGAGAGAGAGAGAGAGAGAGAGAGAGAGAGAGAGAGAGAGAGAGAGAGAGAGAGAGAGAGGGAGAGAGAAAGGGAGAGGGAGAGAGAGGGCCTGCAATCCCAATTAGACAGCGGCGTGAGTAATTGTGCCAGGGAGGGGCTGGTGGCACTGGGGACATGCTTACATGTCCTCGGGCTCCCAGCCACGTCTCTGCACATTTTAATACATA
Organism: Sardina pilchardus; assembly: GCF_963854185.1. Lineage (NCBI taxonomy): Eukaryota > Metazoa > Chordata > Actinopteri > Clupeiformes > Clupeidae > Sardina > Sardina pilchardus. The sequence continues at coordinate 30,490,923 of NC_085004.1, read as the reverse complement.
TCAAACGACACGCCTGTCTCTGCTAACAGGCTGAGACAGACACACTCACACAGACAGACACACACACACACACACACACACATGCATCAGAGATAATCAAAATGGATAATTGAGAGAAGATTGAGTGAAATATGAAAGGGCCTTTTGATCGCCTCTACTGCTATACGTGCCTATAGGGTTCTCATGTAAAGAACACGGATTCTGCAAATAAATAAATAAATACATAACAAGTGGATTTGACAATGACGAGAGGATTTGAGAAAGGCCATAGGCCGAATTTCTTTTTTCATTAAACTGTGGCACATGAGCTGCTAGAGTGTGCGGTCTCCTTCTGTTCCGAATATTACGCATCCCGTGACCAGCACCTCAAAAAGACTCCTACTATCGGTGTGCATTTGCTTTTTCTACTCTTTGACAATGACGAGACCATGATCTGGCCAGACAAAACGAAAGAGAGACATGTGAGAGAGAAAGAGAGAGAAAAAAATCATATCACTGAAATATGTTTTTTATATATATACTTTTGTAGAAGCAGTCAGTCTGAATGAAAGCTTGGAGACACTTTGAAGAAACTTTCATTGTCCATTTGACTTCAAATCAGCTGCAGCCGAGGCTACTGTACTCGGCTTTGAAGTCCGCCTCAGCGGTGGAGGTTGGAGAGCCGGAGCGGCGCGGCGCGTTATTAGCAGACTCCCCGTGTACCGACCTCTCCGGCTCCGCCTAATAGTGTGAAAACAAGCCCCTTTGTCTTGCTCTTCTCAGGGAGCGGGCGAGCGAGCGGGCATCGGCGAGCAGGGCTCCACGCCGGGCAGAGGGGGGTGAGGGGGGGTGAGGTCAGAGGGGCCCATGATGCCGGCCTCCTTCCAACCCGCGTCCTGCAGGAGTCAGAGGGGAAGGAAGCGCAGAGCGGAGAGCGGAGAGCGGAGAGAGCGGAGGAGGGAGAAAGCGGCTCTTCCCAGGAGCTGCCCTCTGTGGCCTCTCAACACCGCCATAGAAACGCTCTCCCACCTCCAACTCTACCTGCACCTACACCTCCTGCTTCTCTTCCTTGTTTCCCCCTCTTTCATGTTCTCCCTCCATCCCTCCATCTCTCCATCCCTCCATCCACGGGCTCCCATCCCTGGCTCTGACCCCGCAGCGTGCCCGTCCGTGCCAAGCCTCGGCCCCCTCTCCCGTTGCCCAGACGGGCGCCCACTTCCCCTTCCCTCCCCTCCTCCTCCCCGCCGGGCCGCGCTCCGCCGGGCCGTTCCTGACTCTAATTGGTTCAGAGCGGGCTCGTGTCGGTGTAATCCGTGCATGTTAATGTTCCCACGGTAACGTTCTCCGCGCGCCTAATGGCCGCACAGCGAGAGGCATTTTCAACCGCATTACCTCTTATCGAGTTATGGAGCCCCAACCGCTCCAAATAAGACAAATTTAATTGATCCAGTCTATAAAAGTCCTGCGCCGCTGTGAACGGGGGCCTGTTTCTCGGGGTTTACTTTTTATTTATTTATTTATTTATTTCGCCGTGTTTTCTCCACATCTGTGGTGCCAGCGCTCGGCGTGTGGCCCGGGGAAATTAGGTTTATTTCAACTCCTTACAAAGAGGAGGGACAGAGGAGAGAAATTCAAAGCCTTCCAAATTAGATCAATGGCCTCAACAATCAATCAGAGGCAAGGCTCCTCAGCCGCAGTGGCTCTCAAGGAGATCAGAAATGAACCTTTAGAACAGCAGGCAACGGGTCCACACCTTCAAGAGCCACACGGGGGGGAACCCGCTACACTGCAGTGCCATTCAATGGCCCACAAGCCTCAGCTTTCCTTTCATATATCACACACACATGACACACACGCATAAACCCATTCGCAGTAACACACATACACAATATTAATCTTAAAAGGAAACAACCGCACACTGACAAATTAAAAACAAATATATAGTAAACCGAGCTATTGTTTAGTGCCAAATTTAGCAATTAGAATATAATTCCTGTACAGAAAACACACTTAATTTTCTCAGCATGACATCTGGCAGAGCTGTAGAGCAAGATTATATTTTCATGTCCGTGCTATATACAGACCAGGTTTTCTCAGAACAGAGAAAATGGAAGTTAATTTGTTTGTGCACCAACGGGATAATATAAACTATATATCTACCAACAACAGAGTTGAGTAAACTACACAACAGAACTTTGTAAGTGTTGCTGGTATCGTGTGTGTGCTTGCCTGGCCTTAATTTCACCCACTGTGTTACCTAATCCTGTTATTGCAAGTTGGAGTTATTGAGCTTGGTGCGCTAGCGAGAGATTAATGGAAATAAATACATTATATCCAGGCTGTGAGATGGGGATGGAGGGAAGGTTTGAAGCTGGATGTGTTGGCTATGAAACACTGGCTTCAAACTTCTCTTTTATAACAACACACATTGATGGCAGAGAAAAAAAAAAAAAAAAGAGGGGGAAAGTTTGGACTAGAACAAATGCCGATCTAATCCCACCCAACAGAGGTGTTCTCTCCGAGTCGACATTCCCAGGAAGACGTGGATCATTCAAATATCACAGAAAGAAGGGGGAGGTGGGCGACCGTCTGCTGCTCTGACCTTGTCTTTTATGGAGGGGGTCTTGGCAGAGTGATCCTCTGGCCGGGCTCGTGGTCTACGACTGCAGCAGAGGTCGTGAAACAGACGTTTAACGCGCCTCATCCCCTCAAATGGGTTCCATACCTGCAAAGCCCCTCGGAGAGCTGCAGGCAGCGGAGACGGGGGCGCGCAGCGCGGCGGAGGTGGGATGAGCCGGAGACACGCTTGGAGAAGCGGCCGAGAAGGACTGGCTATGTGCTGGGCTCAATCCCCCTCCATCCCTCCCCTCTGCCTGGAGGGGATTTTTCAATCCTCCTGCTGTTGTCAGAGGCGGCTAAATTAAAATCCTGTCCATTAAATCCTGTGTCAGGCCTGGAAATTCCTTCCCTTGACCTTTTAGATAAATTTCCATCAATCTCATTTTACGCACGATTAGGGTTTTAATGAGAGATGGGCAGTATTATTGCTTGGGCTAATCTCAACTTTCTCTCTTTAATGCTGCTAGCTAGCCTAAGCAGACCTGATAAAGCCCAGCCTGGAGACGAGGGGGGGGAGGATGCCTTCTTTCCAGAGAAAAAAATGTAATTTACTTCTATCTCCAAAGTCACTCTTAATTTATTTGCAGAATCGGGTCTGTTGAGACGCAAGACTGTAGACTCTAATTGCTCACAACATTAATAAGAATCCATCATAACAATCCTCCCTCCGTCCACCCCCCTTCCGCACACACACACACACACCTCCTGAATTTCATTAAACATTTAATCAATTTATGATTGATCAGAAAAAGGGCTCATTTTTCCTCTGTATAGGTTTTAAGCTGTCTGCTAATGAAGCATTGCGAGCGGATGATTATGCCCTCATGCATCCTCCTGCTAGTTATGCAGGTGTACTGCTCTGCGATGGCGCTGCCCGGAGTGACCTCGGCGGACACGAGTCCGGATGCCCGACGCTTCCCAGTGGCTCCCGCGCCAGCGCTCTTTAAAACGAGAGTGATGAGGCCGTCTGACAATACTAGACTTCCATCGCCGACAGGTTCTCCCTCATCCAGCTCTCCGTTCCCTTCTTTTATTCCTCTCCAGAGTGATAAAACATTGAACAAATGAATGTAACGAGACCCAGAAGAATCATCCGGGCATTCTCACACTCGGGCTCTCTCTCTCTCTCTCTCTCTCTCTCTCTCTCTCTCAAGTATTTGCATTCCGTGAGCTTTGTCATCATACGATCATTTCCTAGGTGTGTAGGGAGGTCCAGAAAAACATGAGCCATGTCCCAGCAGTGTTATTGACCACCCTGCAAATCATTTATTTTCCCTGTGATTGAGGAAAGGACTCCACAGAGATGACCTCCAATGCCAAATCTCCTCATTTGAAAACACCCTGGCCAGCATGGGAGGAGAAGTGCAGCATTGTTCATCTCTCACACTCAATGGAAGTCAGTAATCCTCACCATAAATAGGTCACACCAGAATTTGGAAGGGGTACTTAACTACTATGCGCATTTAATCAATTCTTACAGTTATCAACAACACACCAATGTCCAACATCTTGTATAGTCTTTTGGTAATGGAGACAGTTACATTTATGGTTACTTGTATATGCAAAGTGTTGCCTGCCTCTTGTTCTTGTCTCAAAGTCATATCCATTAGTCTGAGAGCGTTCACTACTTACAGTACCTGGACTGCGTGCATATGAATGTCTTTGTATACTGATGTGTGAGTGTGCGAGTTACACTTAAATCATCCCTGAGCATTGCTCCTTGAGGATGAATACTAATGAAGTTGAGAAGTGAGATGATGTGGTGTGTGAGGGAAGTCTAGCGGGGATACGGAGGAGGAGGAGGGAGGGGGGGGGGGGGAGGGGCAGGGCTCTGGTGGTGGTGGTAGTGGGGTAGTGATGGTGCTGGTGCTGGTGGTGGGGGAACAATTAAAGAATGCCTGCAGCCACAGTATCGAGGACAAAGCGGCCCATCTCCCTAATTAAATTCTGTGGCAGACACCTGCCCTTTCACCCCATTTCCCTCGCCGGCTCCCTGGCGCTGCCGCGTGGCACTCAGAGCTCCACCAACCCCCACCCCCCCACCCCCCCCCACCCTCAAACCCCAGCACCACCGAGACACAGCAGTGGCTCCGCACGCACACACACACGCACACGCACACGCACACGCACACGCACACGCACACGTACACACACACACACAGACACACGTGAACAGCTCTCTCTCCCCAGCAGCTCCTCGACCTCGTTGGCGCTCACGCAAAAGCTCCACCGCTGAGATGAGACGCTCCCAACGAAGCCCAGCCCTAGAAAGCACAGCAGGTGCTTTAATGAGCCCACCACGGCAAGCTGAAACATGAAACAGGGCCAAAGCATTACATGACCTTTTGGAGACGATCCATCTATTTTGGATGTCGGCATGGTTGCATGCAAAGACAAAAGTTTACATAAATTAGTCCACAGACTCGAAAAACTATTTCTTTTTTTCTTCAGCACACTCACAGTAGTGCATGGATGGATCTACATGCAGGGCGTAGACTGCCGTACTTCTGTGAATTTCCGAGAGAGATCACCAGGCCAGAGACCACCCAGTGCCCAGAGACGGCACCACATCAGTGGGATGCGGAGGTCACGGAGACCCCTGACTGTCTCCCATCCGCTGGAACTTCTCCATTACAGGTGCCCCACAATGAGGAGCACCGGAGCCAGAGAAGAGAGGAGAGGAGGAGAAGAGAGGAGAGGAGGAGAGGAGAGGAGAGGAGAGGAGAGGAGAGGAGAGGAGAGGAGAGGAGGTGGGTGTTAGAGGAGAGGAGAGGAGAGCAGAGGAGAGGAGAGGAGAGGAGAGGAGAGGAGAGGAGAGGAGTTGGGCGTTAGAGGAGAGGAGAGCAGAGGAGGTGGGGGTTGCGGAGGAGAGCAGAGGAGTGGTAATGGCTCGGGGAGTTAATAAGAAAGAGGCCAGGTAATGGAGATTGGTTTTAAATCACCGGCCAAGTTCCTCCTCAGACGGCGGGCAGGTTTGGCTAATGAACCCTGACAGCCTATTCCAGCGCAGCGGCACACTTACAGAACATTCAGCTCCGGCCGCCCAGCCAACCACCCGCCCGCCTGCCCGCCAGACTACATGCCACCTCCGTAGGAGCAGACGCAGAGAGAGAGGGAGGGAGGGAGAGAGGGAGAGAGAGAGAGAGAGAGAGAGAGGGAGAGAGAGAGAGAGAGAGAGAGAGAGCGATGGGGGAAAGTTTAGGGGGAGACTAACTACTGCCCATTTCCTGGTTATTTAACACCCAATCTCACTTCAAAGTCCGTAATGGCAACACGACTCCTCCAACATCAAACACCCCCAGCTCCCTCTCTCTCTCTCTCTCCATCTCCCTCTCTGCCTCCCTCCATCTGCCCAGTCTCTGGAAGCACAATTAGCCGAATGACTGTGGGCTGCCCAAACCCTGAGCTCTCCGCCACAATTTAACACTAAATAGCCCACTGAGTCACTGCAGGCGCCCGGTGCATCTCCACACCTGCGACGGACAGATCGCTCACTGCCAAGACAAACGTGGACACTAATCCTCTTAGAGTCATGACAGCATGATATTGCAGTTCATTTCAATAAAGAGTCCAAAACATCTCCAGGGCAAAAGTAGTACTTTACGAATGGTATAAATCTACAGTTTTTTTAAACTGACCAAAAAAAACATCAGCATCCATATGGCCAAAAAGAACAAAAAGCTTTAAATTAGATTTAATAAAAACCATAAATAAACCTGCCGTGTAAATGGAGATTTTCATTGAAGTTTTCTTTCAGTCTATAAAATAAGCTCAATCCATACATAGGAATCCAGTCCATAGTGCATAAGCAGTCATTTACAGATTGTATCTATAGATCATATACTGAACTCTTTTTCAAGGCGCAAAAACAGACACATAATGACAACCCTAAATTAGTGCGGAGGCAGGACTGACATATATGAACTCTATAAAATGCATATGTTCCAAAAGGGACTCATGGCAACCGTTGCACAGCAGCAATTTATATGCAATTAACACCAAAGACTCGTTTATTTTTGTACTAATGAATCACCTGCTTTGGGTTAATTGTGCAGCTCCCACAGCATGGCACCTATAACACAAAGTACAAAGGGAAATGTAGTCTCTCGGGAGCAGGGAAAGTGAGATGGTAATAGACCCCCTTTTTGTCCGAAAAGCTGGCTGAAGCCATTCAGTCATTCAGAGGCCTCTTTAAACAGCGAGAGAATGGCCAATGTAGAACTTAAAATGCTTGTGAACTTGGCCCTCGAAACGTATTTGTCTGACTTTATGCAGAAATGCAGAGCGAACGTTTAATGTGAGAAAGTTGTGGTGGGTGGAGGAGGAGGGTGGAGAGTGATGTGCTACAGCACATGGCCAAAACTGAACTACAGTACAGGTTTCCGAGAGGAAAGCGGAGGTGAGGAAGACCTTAAGAGAGAGAGAACGAGAGAGAGAGAGAGAAAGAAAGAAAGAGAGAGAGAGAAAGAAAGAGCTCCGTTCTCAACGAGTCCCTTCCTACTAATAATCCCCAGCCTTCCCCCGCCCCCCGCCCCCCAGCCCACCCCACCCCACCCCTCTGAGCCCCCAGTGTGGACTCCCCCTAACCTCTCGCTACACATGTCTGCTTCATACGCTTCCAAGACGACCTGGAACTAATGCGCTGTTTATTTCCCCCAGAAGGTTGCGTCTGGGCCGCGCAGCTCACGCAACCTGTCTTCATCCTCCGTCTTCCTTCCTCGGCACAGGTGGAGGGGCAGCTGAAGGGTGGGGTGGGGTGGGGGCCACGCACACTTGTGTTTCTCATTGGTTTTAACAAGGAACCCCCACCCCCATCACCACCACCATCACCACCACCGCCACCACCCATCACATCCACCTATACTCTCCCCCCCATCATCGGCTCTCAAACTCGGCAGAGTCAATCTGCAGAAAAAGGTCAGGCGGTAAAGCAGCGCGCTGGGGGGCTTCGCATACAGAACACAAACCCGTGAGCTTTGACTCAAATGCAGGCCAGCTGAGGAGCAGGAACGTGCCTGTTTTCACAGGTCATGCTTTAGGCCTCGCCTCACTCTCTCGTGTCCCTCGAATCTAAATCTATGTATTCATACACATCAGGCTCTGGATCAAAATGTCACAAGAGCAAAAAAAAAAAAAAAAAAAAAATATATATATATATATATATATATTCAGCAGACAAATAAAACACAATTTATGGATGAGGTCTCCATCAAATTCTGGTTCTGGCTCTCATTCTGAGCAGAGTGATTGTGATTGGTCAGGAAATGATGGCAGATGCAGATGAGGCCCTCTGTTTGCGACGGGTACAAACAAGCAATAGAAACGCACCTGGCATTGGCACTGGCATTGGCACTGGCAGTACCCATCTGTGCCAAGCTCTTGCTTCCCTTCTTGTGAAGCAGAAAAACGATGAGCACACATCTCAGCAGTTTCTGGTCTCTTCCGTGGACAGATAGAGACTGTCTGAGGGAGAAACGAGCTTGGAGACGAGCACTCCGGCCGTCCAGACCAGTCAGTAGCAATAAGCCCTGACAGGAGTTGTGTGTGTGTGTGTGGGGGGGGGGGGGGGTGGGGGGGGGGGGGGTGGGGTGTCTGACAATGAGACGGTCTAATGCATGCTCTTTCAACACGCGCACTGATAAAACATAGCCCCGGATTGTGTACCATGATAAAATCCCCCCACCCCACCCCAGCGCAGCACAGCCTGTAGGAGTGCAGGGGGATCTTTGATGTGGAGGCACCAGGGAAGCCGCCTTCCCCATCGCTACGGGTGTCTGACACACAGGGAGAGAGAGGGCCCCAGCCTGGGACGCCATCTCTCCCTCTGCATCTGTCTCTCCCTCTCTCTCTCTCTCTCTCTCTCTCTCTCCTCTCTCTCTCTCTCTCTCTCTCTCTCTCCCCCCAGAACTTTCATAAATAAAATATCAAGGCGCTGAAACGCTGAGACAATCCCTCAGCTGGGCGCTCACACAGGAGTATGTGTTTGTGTGCCAGAGAACGAGAGAGAGAGAGGAAGAGAGAGAGGAAAGAGAGAGAGAGAGAGGAAGAGAGAGAGAGAGAGAGGCAGGGCACGTTTGAACCTAACTGGTGTTGGGGGCGAGCCTGGTAATGAGTGGACAGCAGGAGCTAGTCCTCCTCTCTCACACACACACACACACACACACACACACACACACACACACAACTGCCCCCCACCCCCAAACCCCCCCAGACCCCCCGTGCCAACCCAACATCCACACACTCTGGCCCCCACCAGACTCCTTATGTAGGAAAGGTGCTCTGTCTAATCTGACTTCATTTTCTGCCTCTTTAACCGCGACCAATGTATTTAAACGGCTGCTCCTTTGACAGATGCTCAGTTCAAATTATTCCTAACTGGAAATTTGCTGGAGCGATATTAAATATCCTTCGGGCCAGGCTGCCTAAAGAGAACATCGAACATCAAAAGGCCGAACACTTCAAAAACTAAAACTAATGACCTCGGCCCACCTCCAGGGAACGGAGGGGGTCAAGCACAGTCCCCTGATCCCCTGCTTTCCCCCTCACCCCCCCCCCCCCCCCCCCCCCCGCCCTGCCACCCCACTATCCACCCTGGTTCTCAGATCCTGGCCAACCAAAAATTTCTCTCCTTTAAATGCAGATTTGACCACTACTGTGACTATGGTGTTTAATTCTGAATGCCGAATGAGACCCACACAGCGCGGCGTAAGATGTGCAGCCTGCCCGACTGCTCCGAGAGGAAGGAAGAAGTGCTTATAAAAACATTTGAATCTGGCCAACACAATACGACCAGTTTCTTTTTCCCCAGTCGTCATCAACATTGTGTCCGTCGGTAAATAAACGGTAACTGACCACTGACCGGGGTTCTTCGCTTGCAAGCGGCCGCTCTTCAAACAAACCACGTTTGGCGAGCTCAGACGGCACACTGCACCTTCCCAAACATGAGCCTCCACCACCACCATGAGGTCAGTGTGTGTTAGGGATACGCTGGATAACTATGAACAAGACAGCGTGTAAGGGAGGGAGGGGAGTGCTGAGAGGGTATGTTAGAGTTAGATATGAAGAAAGAGAGAGCGATAGGATGAGAGACAAAGACAGAACTGGGGGGGGGGGGCAGCAGGAAACAGGGAAAAGAGAGGAAGAGAAAGAGAGAGAGAGAGAGAGAAAGGGTAAAAAAAACAGCTGGCAACATTCATCCCAGTCCCCTGATCAGATCCGACAGGAGTCATTAAGTCATAAAACCGCAAAACTTCCCCACTCCAGATGATCTGAGGGGCGAGACGGCAGGCAGCGCGCCCAGCCAAGAGCGGCGGGGTCGAGCGCGATGGGGGTCCAGGGCGCTGTACAGACACAGGTCAGGCCGACCCTCTGCCCGACCCTCTCCAGTGTGTGTGTGTGTGTGTGTGTGTGTATGTGTCTGTGGGGCGCTGTACAGACACAGGTCAGGCCTCCCCTCTGCCCGACCCTCTCCAGCCTCGCTCGTGCACCGCAGCACCAGCCCCAGCACAGAGCAGAGCAGACCGAGCGCTGCCTGGCCAGCGGTCAGAGAAGAAGCATTTACACTCTCACTCTCACTCTCACTCTCACTCTCACTCTCACTCTCACTCTCACTCTCACTCTCACTCTCACTCTCACTCTCACTCTCACTCTCACTCTCACTCTCACACGCTACTGTAGTCCTGTCTCTAGGCAAAATCGGGATGCTTGAAAATGGTGCATTTTTAGCTGAAAACTATTTATGGAATAATGGGGCTGAGAGAGTACGTGCGTGTGTGTGTGTGTGTGTGTGTGTGTGTGTGTGTGTGTGTGTATGTGTGTGTGTGTGTGTGTGTGAAGGTTTTCCAAACACAATGCAATATTTGTCTTTAGGCTGAAATAAAAACACACACAAAAAATATTCCAGATAAAACGTAGTTCATGCTCAGTGATAAAAGTAGAAGTATTTTCCTTCTAAATGTAAAGGCATGGCACCATGTACAGTACAAGCACTGAAGCTTACACACAACACATTTCACCCATGCAGTCCTTTACATACGTGCCACAACGCATTTGGAGCAGGAACCTCAGACGTTACTTTAAAGGACAACCTACGCACATTAGTGACAGTTTGAAAGATTAAGAGTGAAACCAACAGGCACAGTGAGGAGCGGCCGACATTTTTTCATTGTTTTTAATGAAGTGATTCAGCTTCTAGTGAGAGGTATTTTGTTTCTTCAAGCTGCAGGGTTAAACAAGAAGCAAATGTTAAGCCTCATTCCTCTGAAGTCGTGCCTAGCTTTGAAAAACAAAACCAAACCCTCCCTGCTGGTCGAACCCACCATTTTACAAGTCAAATCAAATGCCTACTCATATCTCCATAATTCACGACACCAGCACTTTTAATACCATTGTTATATCATTGTTAAAGACAGCCCAAAAGGAGAGCGGGCCCCTCGACTTACGATCGAATTCCACAGCCAACTTTATTTTAAATAAGGGTTCGGACCAAAAAAAAAAAAAGAGAAAGTGTTTTTTTGTGTGCACACATGCTTTAAGGCAAGCTGTTAAAAGCAACTACCTCAGACAGACTGTCCAGCCAGTTTGCTAATATTTGGTTTAGGGATGCCATGGAGAGAGACAGACAGGGCCAATGCATTCCAGCCGCCTGCGGATTAGCTTCTCGCTCCTCCATCTCTCATTCTGCCATTTCGCTCAGGCACTTTGCATACCTCTCCAGCAGGGTCCTCGGAGCCGGGGGGTAATGCAATGCCAGCGATGCCAAGCCACTGATGAATTAAGGGCACTTTTTAAACGTTGGGCAGGTGGGCACAGCTGAGGCTTAGAGAGGCCCAAAAAGCTTGAGAGAGGAGATATCATTCTGAAGGGAAACGCTCCCACGCGAGCTCCACTCCTCAGCGAAATTTGCAATGCACTCTCAGATAATGTAAGCAATGCATATTCCTCACCCAAAAGAGTTTTGCATGCATATCCCTATTTAACAATAAAAATCCACTTTGAGTATGGAAGAGATATCCCCTCAGCTCACTTATTCTCGGGGTTAAAGATCCAGCCAGTGTCTCCTGGATATGAGAAAGGACGGGTTTCACCATGAAATATTACAATACCATTAATTATTGAGGGACATCTCAGGTCGGTTATAAATGTATCCGCATGATACATTCCTTTCGAGCGACCTCTTAAAAGACTGCTATGTGCTCCATTAGACCCCAGTGGAAAAAGGAGAAGGATTGCTCAGAAGTTGGAGTTTTTAAAGATTAAGTAGTTATCAGGGACAATGAGGCCCGCCTTGGGCAAGAGGATAACAGCCTTTTCCATGCCAATCGCTATAAACACGGAAAAGAAATCTACATATTTCATGCTATCGGTGCAGGTTGACAAGGAAAGATTGACAGCCTAGTTTCATCTTCTATGTCCAAGAAAAGTCAAATTAAAGTCATCCTGTTGGTGCTCTTCTACTTGGCCAAACATCAAAAGCACGGAGAGATTAAAATTGAAGGCCATCAAATATTAAAAGTCCACAGTGATGACAATCAAGCAAGGAATGCTCAGCAGAAACAAAAAAAAAATCTATACTTTTCCCACGATAGTCTTTTTTTTTGTGCACAGAGGTGGGGTAAAAAGGAGAAAGAAATCAGCAATGCTGCACTGACCTAAAACAGTCTCCTCCTGACCCTGTAAGCACTGCAAGGCCAACTGTCAGAAGAATAAACCCACAGTCCTGTTAGCCGCACGCTGCATGGATTTAATTTTCGCCATCTGCTGGCTTCATGCTTCTACGCTTTCCATCCCCACTGCACATTCTTCGCAAATTCAGTAGCTTCCTTCTTCTACATTTGTAAATGTTGTTGACTGTGGAAAGGGTCCATGTTTACTTTGAATCCCTGGCCATCCCAAAGCTAACTCTAATTACCTACAGCTGTTCACTTCTCCTCTGCTTTCCTTGGCTGGCCTCTTCAAACATAGACCCCTATTTTCAATGTAAATTATAGATTTGTAACAGACTAAATAAAAAGTCAGATTGTTATTGGAAGCAACATGGCTCATGGTAATAATGATATTTTGAGTTTATTTTTCATGACAATTATCATTTTTCCTGGCACCCGTCCATGGTTGGATGGCGGCCATGTCGAGTTTGAAATGTGGTGCTCTCTCACTCGCGCGTTGTGCGGACTCTCGGCCGTTTTTATGCACTTCCACCTCAGAGCGTGGAATAGCACTTCCTGTGTGCTGTCTGAAAGGTGTAACAAGAGCAGCAGTTAACAGTGTCAGAGCTCCAGGTCTGTACCTCTCTGTGAGTGAGCGAGCGAGTGAGAGAGTGTGTGTGAGAGTGTGTGTGTGTGTGTGTGTGTGTGTGTGTGTGTGTGTGTGTGTGTGTGTGTGTGTGTGTGTGTGTGTGTGTGTTACAGAATATGTGTGTGCACGCTCTCTCTACTGCCTGCCAAAGCCCCAGCACCGTCCACAAGTGAGAGAGCCCAATTTTAGATCCGGTGCCCTAATGAAAATTCCTCCTCTCCCTCTGTGTTTGATTGCGTTTGCACTTTAGCCACTTCATTAAAGTGTTTATGCTCTTGTGTTGCAAGCTGCTGCGTGCATGCAAAACCAGGAGGACAGGAAGAGGAGAGCACCAGACAGACAAATAAATTAATAAATAAATCAAATAAAAAATAATAAAAGAAGTGGCTGCTATTGTGCCCGAGGACCTCGTCTGCTCTCACCTGCTCGCTTTGGCAGCCAGTGGAACAGCAAATTTTACACAGTCTGAGAGACAAATTGGCATTCTGAACCACGGCTCCTCGCAGAATGTAATCTAATTAAAGCGCACTGCCAGTGGGGGCAGACGAGGAAAAAAATATACGGCGCATTAAAAAAAAAAAAAGTTCAATTGACAGGGAGACATAAAAGTGTCTGTCGCTCCCCTCAGAAGGCAACGTCAAGTTCAGTAAAGAGCACCTCCAACTTCACAGCACCGGCCAGAGCTGGCTGGTTGGCTGGCTGGCAGACGGACGGACTGGCTGGCTGGCTGGCTGGCTGGCTGGCTGGCTGGCTGAGGAAAGGGCTGGCATCAGAGCTCAGAGCTCAGAGCTCCCCAGGCTAAAGCAGGCCCCAGATTAGAGGGGCCGCGTGCTGCACTGCACTGCTCTGGCTGCAAATTTGATTTATGCTATTTGCGCTTTAATATGGCTGCAACAAGCCATCAAAGTTATATTTCTGAAAAGTACCTTAACAGTCAGTCAGTAGCACCCCCCCAAACACACACACACACACACACACACTCCTCCAAAACACCACAGCCCACTGTGCATATAAACGGGGGGAAAGAAATCCACAGTTGGTAATATAATTTCTATATTGACCTTTACGGTGTGTCCATGCCATGGGTTGACTACACTCTCAGGGGCTACGGAGCTTGCTATGTTACTGTATCTGAATATAAGATTCCAAAACCCATTTAGCTGAAACCCAGTAATACAGCCCACGTAGCACTGTTTAAAAAGAAACAGAGAGAGAGAGAGAGAGCAAGAGACAGAGAGAGAGAGATTGTCTCTGCAGAGTGCAAATCTACACCACAGAATAAAATGCTCCATTTCACCCGGTGTCATTCCCTTCTTGTTTACCACAGAAACATCTGAAAAGTGTGCTGAAAGTAGCCCCTGTTCAACGCTGTCTTCTCCAGGGGAACTGTAAACCAACAGCATTCACTGCTGCCGAAGCCAAACCCGACTGCTACTGCAACTCAGCCCACACCACAGAGCACAGGATGCAATATTTTATTTCCTTAAAGCACTCTCCTGTTCAGTCACCATATTCCTAATGCAAAGTGTCATTTATCTTATACTGGAAATATATTTTCAAAAGGAACATTTACGTATGGTAACTGCTAACCTGTCAATGTATAAAATCTATGGTAGTCTGTAATGAATTAACATGAATAATCGTTCATTTATGGGAAGGTTTAGTGTGTCATTGTGTACTAGATACTTGGCACATGCCATTGTACAGTGCTACACGGAGCATATGGAAATGATGCAGGACCGCGGCCATATTTCCAATTACACTCTCAGCATTCCACAGTAAGACAAACATATTTTATCTGATTCCATTTGGACAGGGCCAATCTAGAGTACTCGAAACAGAAAATTACACTAAATCTATTCTGTTCTTGAAACCACATCGAACAAGGTTATAGTGCCAAGGAGTCCAACAAAAGGAAAATAAATAAATAAATAAACACATAAATAACTGAACAGCTAAGTATTCCCTCTCATTTTAGGAAATGTGGTTCAGAGGCCGCCATTGCACGTTGCTTTGCCATAAATTAAATTATCGTTTTAATTGTAGTTATGATATATGGCTTTTAGCTGGACCAAGAGATCTATGAAATGCAAATACTCCCCCCACCACATACATATACACACACACAGACACACACACACACACACACACTTCCCACCCCACCCATCCCCAGCTCCCCACAGTCCCTCTCTGGCTGGCTGGCCCAGCAGCAGCAGCGTGGGCCTGGAGAAGGCATGAGTGATTAATTACGGGTCTGGAAGATATAAATATGGCGCTCGGAGAGGCAGAGATAGTATGAAAGGGCCTTCAGGCTGGGCCCTCCTCGTCACAGCGTGGTGCTTTTCATTTCGCCGCCCCGTAAACTAATTCAAACAAGACCCCGCCACAGCCCCGGCACTGCACCGCTCCAAAGCGCTCTCCTGAGAGACGCTGCCCGCCAAACTTTCATTTGGCTCCGAGGGGCTCTCTGCAGGTGACCTCCCCACACACACAAGCCCTCTGCAGCCCCACCACCGCCCCCCCCCCCCCCCCCCGTCCGCTCGACCATCCGTCATGCATGGCTAGGAGATACTGTTGGGTTTGTTCAGAGCTGCCGGACACACTGTCTCTCACCCCCCATTTAGCAGAGAGGACAAGGGGCCCCTCTTTACCAGTCCTCCTTAGATCCTATGTCTCTCTCTGTCTCTCTCTCTCTCTCTCTCTCTCTCTCTCTCTCTCTGTCTCTCTCTGAGATGAGACATGGTGAAACAGCCTTGTGAACAACGCTCTCTCCAACTCTCCAACATAAAACATATTTACGCTACAAACTCCAGTCACTCTTGACCAGATGGCTGCGCGTCAGATCTTCCACCTCGTCCAGCACAAGTCTGCCGCGGCGGCAGCAGCAGCGGTCCGAACAGATCTGGGGCTGTGAGAGAGAGAGAGAGCGTTAGAGGGGCCGCTCCCGCTGAGGTGTTTGCTTTTTGTGGTCAGGCAGTGTGCACGAGATGCCCCACGGAAACCACAGACCCCCTCGAGTCATTGGGTAATGCCTCTCCACACATATCAGTTTCAACTGCCAGCGTTAGCGTAAAGACCCGAGGCGTCAAGACCAGCTCTATACGGGGCTGGTGGAGGCCAAGAGAGTGGAGCAACACATCACTCAAAAATACAAGAGACCTGAAGTCCTGACGTCCTGGGGACTAGGCCATAACTCTAATCAGCTTAATATACTGGAGCGTGTGGCACAGTTTGGGTTTTAACAAGTTGCCGAGCCTGAGGGGGACTGCGTGAAACGCTGGAGAGAGTGTGAACACAGCCTACACAGGTGGCTGCCATGTTTGCAGCGAGGATAGAGATCCTAGACATCTTTACAGGGCACATTAAGCACACACAAACACACACATGCCACACAGACACCGAGCCAACCGCCCTCGCGCCACAAATGGAATATACTGTAAAAAAAAAAAAAAAATGAAAAAGAGGCGGAGGTCCCTGCTCAGAGCGAGAGAATCAATGTCAATCTCATTACACGCCAAGGAAGACAAACATGAACCCAGCGAGATTTTCCCCCAACAATGGCAGCATATTATAGCGCCAATTATCCACATTACATGCTCAATTAAGCAGTCCGCATGTAGCGTGAGTGCCAAACACCCAACAGCAATGCGCTGGCCTCAAACATACACACGTATGCATGTGCAAAACACACACACACACACACGCAGAAATTCTGCAGCTGTGCATTTTACAGAGAGCCATAAAATGCAAAATGTGAGTAAAGAAAAGGAAAATAAGAGGTTGTTTCTAGCACAGATAAATTGTGAGAGAGATGTTTTAGTCATTATATAATGCACTGTGGGCCGAGTCGCAGACAAGAGGACTGACTGTGTTGGCAACAGTGCCAGAGGCTGGGATGAGGCTAACCAGTCACTTTACTGACATTTGGCACATCAGCCAGGGCCCACTTCCCCAGGGGAAAGGAGGGCAGGAGACACACACACACACACACACACACACACACACACACACACACACACACACACACACACACACACACACACACACACACACACACACACACACACACACACACACACACACACACACACACACACACACAGAGAGAGAGCTACCTGAGATTACCTAGGCCTCAGAGACTTAACATCTGAGGAGGGAGAAGAGGCACAGGCTGTTTTTCATAAATTCTCTTGCATTCCTCCTGTGCAGCCAAAGCAAGAGGAGTAGAATTCAGAGCCTCGTCATATTCTGACCCCATAAGCGGTTATGGGCTCTAATCTGATATTAGGACCGAGATAAGACCGCGCAGCGATAACATCTGCTCACCTCTGCCGCAGAGGCCAAATGTGTGGTTTGTGTTAGGCAAGTGGGTGTGTGTGTGTGTGTGTGTGTGTGTGTGAGAGAGAGTGTGTGAGAGAGTGTGTGTGTGTGTGTGAGAGAGTGTGTGAGAGAGTGTGTGTGTCTGTGTGTGTGTGTCTGTGTGTGTGCACGGCTGGATTACCTCACAGACACAATTCATAGCTGCAGAACACACACACACCCCTTTACTAATTTTGCTTGACACAATCCCCAGGATCCAAATGAGGGAGAGACAGAGAGAGAGAGAGAGAGAAAGAACCCCCAAAATGGCCGCTGGGTTTCCCTCCTTCCCATTCTCTTCCGCTTCGCTCTGGCCCAGGCTCTTTTATTAATTTTATTTAATTATCCCAAGAAGCTCTTTCTGCGCAGCGATATGGCTGCCACTGTCCCAGTCCCACAGTATGAGCTATGTAATTTAATAAAGCCTCATTTAAAGGGGATTTGATTAAAAAATGAAGCTGCACTGATAACACCCCCCCCCCTCCTCCTCCCCCTCCTCCTCCTCCTCCTCCTCCTCCTCCTCCTCCATCCCTTACCCCCCCCCAACCTCCACCCCTTTTCCCCACCCCCTGCCTCCAACCTCAAGATGAGATCCAATATTTCACATTATGAACATGTCGCAGAGAAATTATCACCGCGGGACAAATGAAGGCTTTCCATAGGATGATGACATGCCCCCCCCCCCCCTCCCCACTCCCTGCCCTATGGGAGAGGGACGTGCGGCGGGCGCGGGCGAGCGGGCGAGAGAGAGAGAGCGAGCCCCGTCCCGGCGACCGTGTCCTCGTGCGAGGCGAGGCGGGAGACAGCCCGGTCTCTCCACTTAGGTGTGCTCCATATCTCACCTGCTGTCTGCTAATCACACCCCGTGTTCAAATCTCTATTTATAATTCACTCCTTCCCAGCGCCGGCAGCCGAGCCGAGGCGAGGCGAGGGCGCCTGACATCTCGCGCGTAGCGGTTGCGGATATTTCCGCCTTATTTAGCGCGTCGCATGACGACACTGGCTTGCAATTCGCAAAGCGGGATTTAAAGAGGGGGGGGGGGGGGGGAAGAGAGGATGAATTGTGAACCAACGGGGCCCACGTCTTTGGCTCTGTCTCAGAAATTGCAGCCTTCACCTAATTGTTTACACGTAGTATAAAGAGTCTTTGAAATCCTATACTGTACGCCTGCGCTTGCCAGGACAGCAAACTGGTACTGTACACAAGCACACAAGGCCACTCACACAGAAAATGTGCAAGCTGTCAATTCTTTTCGTGTGTGTGTGTGTGTGTGTGTGTGTGTGTGTGTGTGTGTGTGTGTGTGTGTGTGTGTGTGCGTGTGTGTGTGTCCGAGCACAAAACACAAAGATAGACGGAAGAAAAAAGGCCACAGCTAAATGCAATATGCACGCCACAGCTTAGAGTTAAATACCTTTTTTGGTCTTACTGTTTTGCAGCAGAAACATAATCCCTGCAATTAATGCCTGCAAATTATAGGCTGGATCTCGTGGTGGTTTTGAAGCATAAGTTATTGATTTGGAAATGAAAACCTGTACTCTTGAAGGTTAAATCCAGTCCACCCTCATTACGGCGCTGTCCTTGAGAGGCCCTGCATTAGGGCCGTGGCGAGGAGGAGAGAGAGAGAGAGGGAGAGAGGGAGAGAAAGAGAGAAGGTAGCTGCTTTAATGAAGGTGAATTTAATGGGATTTAATGTAGCTGGGGGCAATGGAGCAGTAGAGATAGGGTTTTAACAAAGAGCTGGGGAGCAAGGGTACAGCCCAGAGAGCAGCCATTCTCCATTCTTTTTTATTTATTTCACATTTGGCCGGGCGGGATAAAAGCGCGCCAGCGTCCCCCCGGCTGTAAGTGGGTCCCACGAGTCAGCACTTCCTCCCCGCTCCCTCCGCCCGTCAGGGCCAGAGGAAGGACCCGCCGCTTCCCATCACCCCCCCCCCCCCCCCCCCCCCAACGCACCCCTCTACCCCCCCTCGTCCTCAGCGCCACCGTGCGCCGCGCAAATACAAATGATATCATTTAGGGGTGAGGAATCGGAGGAAAGGGACTGTTTCAGTGAGTCTAACCTTCTTTTGTACCTTTTTTGGACTGGAAACAAAAAAGGACAAGCTGCCAACGGGTCCTCGCCTGCCAGAGTCCTGATCCGAGAAATTACCTAAAAGGGACGCCTTGTGCGGGTGCGTTGGTGCAATTTTTCTGGTAACAAGACCGAAATCCTCCCATTTCTAAATTGATTATTCATGCCCTACTGAAGTGCCCCACAAAACACACTTTACCTCTAATTGTCCCTAATGTAAGTGCATCGTACATTATGCATAAAGTATATATAATGTAGATTACAACAAGACTTTGAGGTGCTCTGAAATCATTTCCAACTGGTTATCTGATGCAATAGATCTGAGTGGGTGTAGCATGTTACCCCCTCCCCACCCCCCGACTTTTTAGGCAGTATGGAACGAGCTGATGGGGCGCTTGCTTCATACCATATGTGTGCACAGTGGGGGGGGGGTGCACTCGTACCTCCGCCTCGCTCTCACGAAAGAGTGGAGGACAAGCAGGCCATCCAGCGAGTGATTGGGCACGGACTCCATTATTAAGTGTGTGCAGTGTACAGAGAGAGAGAGAGGGAGAGAGAGAGAGAGAGTGAAATGAGTGTGTGTGTGAGAGAAAGAGAGAGACCGAGTGAGTAAGAGATATCGAGAGAGAGAGAGCGTGAGTTAGAGAGAGAGTGCGCCTGATGCGTGGTCCGTCCTCTGGCAGGGTGAGGGAGCTGAAGGCCCTCAAAGCCATGCTCTCAGCCTCCGTGCGCCTGATGCGAACAATGTGTGCGCTCTGCAAATAACATTAAACAGCCTACTCCCCCAGTAATGCCTCATAAATATGCCCAAATCTTGAAAAGCAAAAATAATTACTTTCATACCTTGTTCCGAGCTCTGCGCCGAGAAGCATTTCCCTTCTCTTTTTTTCCTCTCCGACTCTCTCCTTTTTCTATAGCCTTCCTGTGCTTTGCTTTTCATGGCTAAGAAACGGCTTCTTGCGTGTGAGAGACCCTGCCAAAGAGCACAGACACGGAGTATTAATTAGAGTCTACAACGCAATGATAAACTTCATCATGTGCCTTATTGGCAGCAGTTCGTAATAATCAGACAAAGGCACACAGAAAAATGAACTTATTTCTTATAGATCATTTACTCAATTCTTTCACAATGGCTAGCAGTGGAAGTCCCTGTGGAAGTGAATTACAGTTAGATTCCAAACATATTCCACTCCTCTCTTCTCCTCAGCACCTGAGATTAATTTTTCCCCCTCACCCTCCCCGCCCTCTCATGTTGAATAATACTGTCCTGAATTTTAAACATCGCATCATACTGTTGATGCATCACTTTATGTAGTTTTTATGAATCTCCGTGGGTCTTCCGCCGAAAACTATTTAAAAAACAGGTACACTGGCGTGGAAGAGGTCAGAACAAGGGTTCATAATTAAAGGCATATACCTAGCGTTGAGGCGCGGACGTGCAGGGCCTAATTAATGTGCAGGCATGCCTCGGAAATTCACTGATCGTCTGCCAAGTCCGGCATCTGTGGCCACGTTGCGTTAGACGAGGGCGGCCGGTAATGAGGGCGGGGGCAGAGGTGCTCACCTCGGCTTTGAACGACTCCGGCAGGAACAGGGAGGTCCACACGACCAGGGGAAAGGCCCAAACCCCTAGGGGTCAGGCCTTCCTCCATCAATACAAATCAAGCAGAGATAGAGACCCCCAGACAGAGAGTCCATGGGTAAACAAGCTTATGTTAAGGGTGATTAGGTATCCTTCATAAATCAGAAAGTAGCCCTTCTCTACCGCTCAACTCCTCTGTCTTGACTGCACGGCTGAAAAAAAAAATCCAGAGAGTAAAAATAATATAAAGCACATATAGCCTGTATTTAACATATGATCGTTTGGTCGTTCCATAGCAGCTGCCATTGGAGTGCCTCTTGGTGAACTCTGTTTCTACTTATCATCTCTCACAACAGATGGTCATCCGGGGGGGGGGGGGGGGGGGGGGGCATGAGAAAGGCAAATGCCATCTTCAATGAAGCACACAGACGCTGACTGAGAAAGTGAGTGGGGCGGCCACAGGCCTCGTCAGAGCCAACATTGGTAAATTACGCTCTGAATGAGAGAGGACTGGGGCAAAAACAGAGCTTTTCATTCTTAAAGGAGAACTTTTGAACCCAGGGTTCCCCCTCAAGCAGACCCGCGTAACCTCATGAGTAAACTCCTCTTTTTTTCCACCCCTGCGAAAGAAGTCAAAGTTAATTGCAGACCGAATTAGGAAACCTTGTCAAATCTGGTCAAATTTTTGGTAATTACTAAACGACTGTGATCACAATAAAACAAGCCGCATTGTTCGCACATCTGCGTTTTCCATTTAATCCTTGACTTTCATTGGAGCTGTCTGTAATCCCTCAAACATGACTAATGGGAAACATTAAGTACAAGTTTGGGAACAAGTGGTTTTAATTAAACGCCGGTTCACAGAGGGCCTCAGATTGGGGGACTTTTTTTTTTTTTATCGTTCTTCAGAGGAGCCCGCATGTGAGTGCTTTACTTGTTCGTCTGTGTTTTTTTTTCTCTCTTCTTTCTTTGGGATGTTAAGAACACACTAGGTTCTCACAAAGGTACTCCTCACTTTCAACAAGTAAAGAGTAAGCTTAGACAGATGTGCACACACATGTCCTCTCGGTGAGTCTGCATCACGAAGCACAGCGCATCTCTGTTAGTAAGCACGATAGAAAAATAATGAAAAGGGGGGGGGGGGGAGGTTTTAAAAAATGGAACTCGAGGGCCAGACACAATGAAGAGAGCAGGAGGAACGTGGGATTCCTGTGGGCATAACAAAGAGAATGGTAAAAACAGCCATATAAAAAAAGAGAGGGGGAAAAGACACATCTTCAGAGGATGTCGGAAACTCCTCCTTTACCACTTCCGACAGAGAGAGGAGCGAAGGATAAGTTGGAAAGTTTATGGGAAATGTTCATGACCTTGGGCTGACAGCAGTTTGTTTCTCCCTCATGTAGTAAGCTGAAGTTTATAAGACTTAATGAACAGCGCTGGCGTAGGCATTTTTTGAATACATCTGTGACACAGCGACCTGGAGAGGCTTTTACAATTACATACCACTGTAATCACCCTAACAGATCCAGCAGACAGCACACATGGGCCCACAGAAATCATGTCATGTCTGAGGGAATGGATTCTGCCGGACATTTTCATAGAAAGTGTTCCCCCCTGTGTGTGCAAACTTCCCCCCTTGGCAATTCACAGTCCACTAAACTGTTCCAAAGGAAAGCCAAAGTCACATAGCAGCCAATTCCACAATGGTTAAAGAGAGCTAAACTAGTACTATATCAAAACTGGCTTCTGGTAATACATTTAAATATAGTTTGTGGTTCAAGTTCCTAAGCATTGGTTACCCAGAGCTGAACACATACTGTATGATCTATGCATGTTCTCCTCAAAAATAACATTACAAGGTCTACATTTATTGACTTGAAGTATAAGAATATGTCTAATGAGTGGCTATCGTATTCACATACTACATACTACATACTACATACTACATACACGTAGGAGACCCTGGCCTTGAACAGGTCGATTAGAACTGGTCAGTGCAGTTGAATTTCTTCAAATCTGCTTTGAAAATGTTTTTTTTTTATTAAATATTTTGATGCTTACAATTTTCTTGGCCTTTCAAATTTATTCCATATTTGATCTTGAATTAATTTGATATTTCATTTGGGAATTAACAACCGTGGTCTTTCTAGGAAGGCCAAAAGCAAATAGGAGCTCAACGATTTTATGCCATATAGTACCGTAGCACCTACTGTACATGTCCACATTGAGAACAGTCATCCTTAGCTCAAGCAGTGTGATGCTGAGGCAGGCAAAAACAAACAAACAACCGAAGAGCTTTAGCACACAAACACATACCAAACAAACAACAAACATCCCCGCCCTGCATCCGATTCGCTCACATCTGCGGACCGCTGTGACAAGCTAGTTTGTCTCGAGCGCCGCCGGCAGCACACAGCATTGTGGGACGCCTCCCTGACACTGCTGTTGTCTGGGAGCGAATGGAACTGTCTGTCCGTCTGTCCGTCTGCCTGTCCATCAGCACCCAGCCCTCCGCGCCTGTCTGGAAAAGCCATTGGCTGAAGCGGGTTTTTGGGGGGCGATTTTTTGAGGCGCACCGGGAGCCGCCTCCCGGACTTGGCGGTGTCCGTGACAGGCCCTCTCTCCGTGAGCTCGCTGCCATGATGAATGGCCACCTTTCCGTTCTTTATTGCCCCACTAAATCATATGCCTGCCATGCTTTTATAACCAATTTTTGCTGCTTTCTCATCCCCTCCTTTTTTGGAATAAAACTACAAAGGGCCTCGACTGGACTTTCTCTAATGCAGAACATACTGGTCTCTTGGGGTGCCTTTGGCTGCATGGGGTTGGTACCGCTCTGAGATATGGGGAGTGGAGACCAGCAGAGACAAGCTCAACTGCCCTGATATCTCTTCTCACAGTCAAGTGGAAATTCCCTTCTTTCAACAGACGCATGTAAAAGAGATAAGAGAGAAATGTTTGTAGAATGTTTAGCGTCACTCTTCTGTGCCCTAACTTACAACTGCTCCAAATAATCTGGAATACACAATAACATGACAGCAAGCAAACCTGCACCCACAAAAGCATCAGAACAGCTTCTTTTCAACCTTTAGGCAAAACTGATTCCTTTTGGTAGCGTCGGCTCTTTAAGGGCCGCCTAAAGACGGGGGATTTGTGCAGAGAGGTGTGGAGAGGATGCTGTTTTTCTTGAAGGACATGTCATCAACATGATTTACTCCCCACACCTGTTCCAGTCTCTCGCCATGCAGGCACAGGCACTGGCAGAGTTTAGTGCCTCGTTGTGAGTGTATTCCTGCGGTAATGACACACTACATTATGCCAGTTATTACTTTTCATGAAAATGCATTTGGTGACAACTGTGTAAAGGTTCGCCTTTTTTTGGGGGGGAGCGCAGCGCAGCAAGCGATCCAGTAGTTTCACCCTCCATATCCCCTCAGTGTGATGATACTGTCTACGACCTCATTACGGGGAACTGCAGCGGGCCTCTCTGCATAAAATGGAAAGAGGGAGAGAAGAAAGCGATGACCTGCTGGCTCTCCGTTACCTCGCCCGCGCGGGACAGGGGTCTGCTTCCGCTCGGCTCCGCCCCCGTCGTCGTGCCGACTCCCCCAGGACGGTCCACTCGGAGGGCTTCTCTCCGGGAAGGCTTCCCAGAGCCTCGCAGAGGTACAGCCTCATGCATCTGATTAGGAGCAACAGCCTCTGTCGATGAGTGATCTGAGGATGGCGTTTTAGAATAACAATAATAATTTTAAAAAAAGACAGAGCTCTGTGACTACCCAGGACCATGACATCAGCTCGTCTGATGCCTGCTCTCCTTGTTTAATATGGGAATAAATCAGCATGAATGGAAATGTGACAGAAAGCAGACGATCAGAGGGGAGTAGCACACCTTCCTCTGCATTAGAGGCACCTGGTGCCACGGACAGAGGAACACATGATGCTTTCTGTCAACGTTTACTGTCAAAGCTTAAACTTTTTACCTGCTTCCACAGAGCAATATAAACATTCAAGTCCTTAATTCACAGTGTTGGCATTCACTGCCCCTGTATGGTGTGTGTGTGTGTGTACTGTACGTGTGTCTCTTGGCTGTTAAGGAGGGTAACCATTCAAGCGAGAGCCTTGGATCAAACAGTAATTTCATTTGACTCGCCTTGACGAGGAAATTAGAAATGCAGAGTTTCGGCACCAGCTCGCCCCACTCACTAAGAAGCATCGGCCACATTATTTATGTATGTCTGCTTAATAGGGCCAACCTGCATTAAGGGCTCAAGTGTGACGGCGGGCACAGAGGCTGTGGCCAGGAGCGACTGTTGGTGCAGACCCCCCACCCCTGCGCCCCCAACCCCCCCCCCCCCCCCCCCCACCCTCTTCTCCATGGGCCAGAAGCCCCAGTGCTGACATCCAGCCGTTCTCACCTCATCAATCACGGTGCCCCGCCATGGAGACGGACAGGTAGGTGCTGCCACAAGCACACCTGTGCCGAGTAAATCCAGCGTCTCGACAGAAAGACTTTCACCCCCGCAGACGAAAAACGACGGGATATTTTGACTTTCTCAGGGTTGTGCCCATGCATCAGTCACTTGACTTGAGGGGCCACATACACAAAAGATTGGCTTTACAGACTTTGTGTCAGTAATTTTTTTAAAACAATTTAGTGAGAAGAGAACTGGTTCTGTCCAAGCTCAAACCAGAGTCTACATTTTAGAGGAGAAAGTGCCAGATTCATTAACGACACAGAAGCATGATATACAGTGGATTCTGTCTCCCCCTGCAGGAAGAAAATATGCACAGCAGCACATAATATTTCATATGGAGTGTCCATGCAGCATCTACCTCCTGTATATTCAAAACATACTCAAAAGAAATTGTGGCAACATTCAATTTTGTATTTAATCTAGAATATTTATATGTCCCTGAATACCATGAATAGAGTTTTTGCTTGTGCGTGTGTGTGTGTGTGTGTGTGTGTGTGTGTGTGTGTGCACGCTCGCTTGCGGACGTGCGCGTGTATGTGTTTTTGTGGACATCCGTGAATAAAGAAGCGGTGTGCGCCGCGGTGGCTGTGTGTGACTGACAGGGTTATATGAGTCATCCATCACCCTCAGAAAGCCCCTGCACTGGAGGCTTCCTGCCACCGTGGGGTGGGTCTGACCCACAGCCCAGTGTGACATTCAAGCAAGGAGTGCAGCTCACCAAGGAAATCCCATTACACCAAAGCATGATGGATATTGCTCCCAAGAACCTCATATGTGGCCTGACATATAATTTGTTATAATTTGTAAAAATCATATGGCCACTTTTCTCCCTTGCTCTCTCTCTCTCTCTCTCTCTCTCTCTCTCTCTCTCTGTCGAACACAATACATTGTCCCTCACATGCTCTCGCTGACACACAAATGCACACAGGCACACTTTTTTTTTTGGTAACTTCTCATTGACTTTTACCACAGACTCACAGAGAGGCTCAAGAGACGCAGAGGAGTTACACACACTGGGTTGAGAATCTCTTAGGCTGAAGCCTTTCAAGCAATTCAAAGTGCATCTAAAAGCAACCACATCACTGGTATAGAATAATCGCCAAGTTCCAGCTCAAGACTTGTTTTGAATGCACAGGCACACGCAGGCTTCTGGCTGCAGAGGCGCTGGATAGAGCCTGATGCCGTACACTCACAAAGAATTGGCTCCTGCATTCATTCTTCTTCAGGTTTTTTTTTTCTTTTTTTTCCCATGCTGTGACCCAGACATCAGAATTTATGGATGTCTGGGAATTTTTGCTCTTAAAAATGAAGGACATTAATAAGAGATCTCTTTCCATGTTTGGACACTGCTGACCATTGTGCTTAACCACGGTTCCCGGGCCTCAGTGGACTACTGCACATCCTTAGCCATCCCTAACAAGGCCCAGGAACGGACCAGACCAGAACGGAGAAGTGTTTCAGCAGCGCTGGCCCTACGCTACTGTTGAGCTGAACAATAGGCTATCTGTCTAAACAGGCGCATTGAGCAAAGTGATCAAACAAATCCGCAATCCCTCCTTAACTCCGCACACACACACAGACTGGGGCATGTCCATGAGTGTTATCTACATCAGTTAGGCCCGGGAGAGGGGCAGGCTCGGTGTGCTGTTGTGAGCTATCATGTATGCTTCGATCTATGATTCCACGTGGCTTTTGGCCAGTGCAGTGCAGGGGGCAAAGGTAAAGATAAGGCAGTCTGTCCTGCCCCCTCAATGTAGAGGCGTAGGTGTGGCTGCCACTAGCCTCTAAAAGCTTGTCAAATACTGCCCCCGGTGGCAAAAGAGCAGCAACACAACCATTTTTTGTTGACGTTAAAATGGAGTTTGTTGACATTTTTTTAAACAAAAATGACAAATTTGCTTTGCCAGATTAGCACAATATTACACACTGCTTTTACATTCAATTGTTACTACTGTTTAAACCTATAAACCCTTTGTGTTTTTTTTGTATTTTCTGTTTTCCTTCCTCTGTCATTTTTATGTGCCAGAAATCTACAAATCCCTCCCCCTATAGCTACTACCCTCAGCACTGATAAGAACTCAGCACACTGATAGGTAAACAGTTAGCAGAACCTCACTGGGTTCCTATCTATCTCCTTATTTATTTATCCTGCTGCCCCTCCATTTGTATTTGTTTCTCCGCTGGGGTATCAGTCCCTGTGTATGAGCCATCTTTGTCATGCTGAAAGTTACTGGATGAGGACAACTCTGACCAAAGGTCTTTCTGCCGAGAACAGTCAGCTGTATGTGACAGAGCAATATAGCTTTTCACAGCAGAGGACTGAGGGGAGTTGCCACTAATGTCTGTATGGGAATCCTAGTTTTTGATGTAGGCCGAAGACGGACGAAGCACACAGTGTGAGAGGAGTTTAATTCACTAAGAGTGACTGAAAACTAATTCATTAGTGAGCAGGAGTAACTGAGGAGTAAGCGTGGAGTAAGCGTGGAGTAAGGCTGATCTGGGTCACAGTGGTCCTTGTTGTTGAGAGTAGAGTGAGTCACGGCTGGGCCCCGCGCTGTTTGTAGCAGTGCAGCACAGCACAGCACATCATGCGGATCAACAGAGTTGGGCTGGACCTGGACACCAGTGACTATGGCATGAACCTGGAACCGTCCTACACCATGCTGGAGTTTGACAGCTTGAGAGCACTTCCTGAAGAGGCAGGTATGTTTGACCCCGTGACCCGAGTCCAGACAGACTGACGGACGGACCGGCTGACATGCCTTGTGTCATGACCACTGGATGGGATAACTTTTCCTCCTGAACCTTCATGGCAAAGATCTAAGCCAGAGGAGGATTTGTGTGATGAAAGTCTATAAAAGAGCTCCAGTAATTCCAGCTGTCATACAGTTTACTTACCAAGTCTCGTAAACACGGTCAGCCTGCCACGACCGTTTATATTCGAATGAGTCTCTCACATTGTATTTGGTTGGTCAGGTGACCTCGGGCAGCACTAAAGGTAGCGTTATGTTTCAGTGACATGGTAATGAGCTGGGCGAGAGTAATGGGTATGACACGCTTCACATTCATAATGTGTCTTTTGTGCGCTTATGAAAAAGCATTTTGTCATGGGAAATAATTCTCAGCGAATCGCTTGAAAAGCTTCCCGATCTCACGGCAAAAAAATAACAGCTGATGATCAGCGACCACAATAACCCGCATTCAAGTTATTATCCATAATCTTCGTATTCTCACGTGGATACACACTGAGAGCGTGTGAGTAACATTAGCTATGAGCTAAACGCACACCCACAGCTGCAATCAGACAGTGCTTTTTAGCGACATATTTAGCGGGGTCAAAAAAAAATGAAAAGTAGTCTGTCTGCAGTCTGCCTGTCTGTCAGACTAATGCGAGGTCGTCCGGAGCCTTTGAGGAGCAGGCCAAGAGTAACATGTGCTTAACCACTCTCTGTGCCTCACATTACGACTCCCACACACCCAGGGATTTTTCCGGCATTTTCTCATGGCACACGAGGGCAGGGGAGGGTGTCCTTCCAAAGACACCCGACCCGTATCTCCCAGAAAAAAGCTGCTCAAAATACAACGGCTATTATCTGGTCATGAGAGCTCTGTTCAAAAGTCAGAGCCCCCACTGGCAGCCCACCACAAACACACAAACACACACACACACACACACACACACACACACACACACACACACACACACACACACACACACACACACACACACACACACACACAAGTGCATGCATACTCCACCCCCACACTCTCTGGTTGTCAGCCATAATCTCATTTTCTGCCGTCATTAGGAAAGAGGACTTGCTGAATCAGGGAATCTTTTCTGGCACCTTTAGCTGCGCACATTACCAGGACTCTCCCTTACAAACGCAAAGAGAAGGAGAGGGAGAGAAGGAGAGGGAAAGAAAGAGAGGGGGAAAGAAAGAGAGACGGCTGGTGGATGCATTGTAATCACTTAATTCAATCCAACAAAACTTTGACCCCAGAAAAGCATTCAGCGCGTTGAAGAGTAATCCTCTACCGTTCGCTTCCCCAAACTCTTAATAGTGCAATTTACATACATTACTTCTGAGTGTCATTGTCCCCCAGATAAGCTACATAAACAGCATGTTTGATGGTGACCAGTTTGTCTGAGCCAATCCAGGGGTGCTTGAATACTGACAGAATGCAATTTAGCCCCAGTCACCGGCAGATTGAATTAAAACTGTGCAAGCTTGCAGAGCGAAATTAACCACAAAATGGCTGCGCCGGCTTTGGCTTGCCACTGACCTGTGACTGGTTTAATTAAATGGGGAGTTTCTTCTTTCTCCAAGTAATAAGGAGCGCTAGTCCTTCGAGGCCTGTGAAGCGGGCCAGCAGAGAGGTTGGTGATATCTCCACCAATAAGCCTTTTATTACTGCCGCTCTCATAAAGCCACACGGCTCAGGCGACACACACAGATGTCATATGCGCTCACAAACCTGTGTCTGCCTGTGTGGTACTGCGGCATGTGAGCGTGAGAGTATGTGTGGGTGTGTCTGCGCGCGTGTGTGTGTGTGTATGTGTGTGCATGTGTGTAGGAGTGAGAGTAACTATGTTTGTCAAAAGCAAAGGAACTCTCTAATTGATCTCTCTGTAAATGCCTGGAGATCACTAAAACTAAATCAGGTGCATTGAAGTCATAGCCATCCTTGAGTGGCATGAGTCTCCATTAGATTGCCTGCTATTGACACATTCAGGGATTTTGTTTTCATTAACATAAATATATGCCGTTTTTCATATCTATAAACCATTTGGTTTTAATCTACGAGGACACCAAAGAGACTTAATTAATTCCAAATTAATAAAGGATATTTACAGTGCACTTCACTTATTATTAATGGCCGGGTTTTCCAGAAGCTCTTTTAGCGCTAAGAACCTCTTAGGAGCGTTCTTAGAACGTTCTGAGAGCGCTCCTAAGAAGTTCTTAGCACTAAAGAGCTTCTTAACGAATCTGGGAATTCCGGCCAATACTAGGAGAGATACTACCAACACTTAGAGCTCTGACTCTGAGTATACAGCACAGAGCAGCACAGGTGTAACCCAACAGGTGAACTCACCCCTCGGCACGTGTCTGTTTCCCTCTGACGCTGGCAGAGCCACTGGTGCCAGGGCCGGCGCCATCCCTGCCCCCGAGCAGCGGCAGCCTGTGCTCCATCTGCGCCGACCGGGCCACGGGCAAACACTACGGCGCCGCCAGCTGTGACGGCTGCAAGGGCTTCTTCCGCAGGAGTGTGAGGAAGAACCACGCCTACACGTGCAGGTGAGGACAGGTGAGGTGAGGTGAGGGAGGAGACCAATCCAATCAGGCATTCACCGAAACACCCAAGCCTTGAACAGTTCAGCTGGGCCGGGTTTCCCAGAATCATTAAGAAGCTCTTAAGTGCTAAGAACTTCTTTGGAGCGTTGTAAGAATGTTCTAAGAACGCTCCTAAGAAGTTCTTAGCACTTAGGAGCTTCTTAACGATTCTGGGAAACCCGGCCCAGTTCAACAGGGTAGCTGCCACTGGATTGGTAACTCAATAGGAAAAAAACTCCAAAACAGTTCTTTGATCAATGTTACACATTTGTGTTCACTTTCCACATCCTATACTATTATTTGAAATGAATAATTACCCATATAACATTACATTAAATTATACATGTTTTACTTAGATATGCGTAAGAAGCCTAGACCTCTACAGATGATGGAGTACATCTAGTGTAGAGTAAGACATCAACGTCACATGTATACTACAGCTGGCCTGGTCCTTCAGTCAATGAGAGGAGAGAACCAAATGTGGGAAGTTTGTCTCACACCTGAAGGTGTTCAATCTAACAAGGTCCATCTAATTTCAGACTCCTATGTGATGTGAGTCTAAGGCAAATTGTCTTTGCGCTCAAAGGCCTGTCTACGCAGGCAGACAGAGAATAGGCCCAACTCAAACAATCTCTGGCCATATGAGAAAGAAAATCAACAGAAGCACGAGTATGACACCTGAAGTGTTTCATTATAGGGTCCATACATGCCCCAGCTCATGTAATGGTCGGTCTGTGTCTGTGTGTGTGTGTGTGTGTGTGTGTGTGTGTGTGTGTGTATATTTGCCCCAACAGGTTCAACAGACAGTGTGTGGTGGACAAGGACAAGCGGAACCAGTGCCGCTATTGCCGGCTCAGAAAGTGTTTCAGGGCCGGCATGAGAAAAGAAGGTGAGAGACTCCATCGCACTATTACAGCCTTACAAATATGATACAGAGAATTAGACATGTTTCACTTGACCACTGTTACAGTAGGCCCTTTTCAGGAACCAGAGAAAGGAAAAGGAAATTGTCATTTTCTTTTCAAAGTTAATGGAACATCCCGTTACCCCATCCCCCCCCCCCACACACACACACACCAAATTTGGCATCCAGCTAAATCTGTCGACCGCAGAAGCCTGGACAGGCCAAGAGAGTGTACAGCTCCCTGTGTTTGCCTATATTACATAAGACCTGCAGAAGTGTGTGTGAGTGTGTTTATGTGTGTGTGGGGGACGGGGCTCTGAACAAGCAGTGCTCTGAGGGGTGGCGTGCCCCAGGGGGAGAAACTCTGCACCCCGCACTCTCGGAGCACTACGGCCAGACGGACGATACGCATGCTAGTGGTTATCTCCCACCGACTGCTCCCAATCACCAGAGGAGAGACCAGATCTGGAGAGCAATGAATGGCCTGCTCACATCAATAATTAACATGGCTCAGTTTGGGCAAATATTTGCTAGGGTCTTTTTTTTCTCCCCCTGCAGAGAAACTCACTTTATAACTCACAGTCCTGGAGCGCTTTACGTAACAGACAGACTGTGGTGGAGAGGTTTTTCAAAGAAGGCAGACAGAACACCCAATATATTCACTACTCCAGGAACTGTAGCCTATCTGGTAGGTCGTATATCACCATGAAAGCCATCCAATTGAAATGATAACGGAAAATGCCAAAACAATTACAAAGTTTCCAAAGAAATGTTCGAAAAATTTAACCAGAACCTTCAAAGAAAAAGCAAAGGCTGGAACGCTGCAGACCTACCAGCAGGCAGTGGAGAGGAAGGCCATGTTTGTGCCATACAAGGGGCCCATGAAGGACGTTTGCGGGACTAATAGGAACTTAACTGGCTGGCTAGTGAGAACTCTGCTGTAGATGACTAATTGGTTTCAGATTGGGGCCTTGCTGTCTGGCCTTGTTGAGGGGATGCACAGCACACCGCAGCACACCACACCACAGCACAGCACAGCGCAGCGCGCAGCGCGAGCTGACTGCACATATTCTGGTCACGTTCCTTTCCCACGCCAGACCAGAAGGTCGTGATCAAACACTTTTTTCTGCTGGAAACAATCCAAACCATCAGACCAAAGAAAGTGTGTGTGTGTGTGTGTGTGTGTGAGGGTGTGTGTGTGTGTGTGTGTGTGTGTGTGTGTGTGTGTGTGTGTGTGTGTGTGTGAGTGTGTGCTTGTGTGTATGTGTGTGTGGGGGGGGGGGGGGGGGGGGATTGACTGGGGGCGTCTTGTGCCACGAAACAGGCTAGAACAATACTCCTCACAACAACCCTCTCTCCTTCAGTAGGTGTTACAGAGCTAACAACATCATGACGTCACATTCATTATGTTGCATTAAAAGCGAAAAAAGAACAGAGAACATGATTTTCAAGGGAACAGGGGTGGGTCCAAGGCCTCATGTGATGTATGTACAGTATGTCCTCTTGTTCTTCTAGGGGTGTAAGAAAAGTAGCGCTTGTGGAGACATGAAAGCACAAGGGGAAGAGAACAAAAACCAATCAATAACATTTTTGTGTGCCTCCATGTCATTTGTGTGCAGCCGTCCAGAATGAGCGGGACCGGATCAGCTGCCAGAGAGACGGACAGAGGCTCGGAACGCTGTCCATTAACATGCTCCTGCAGGCAGAAGCCAGCACGCATCAGGTAGGCCTCAACCACCTGGGCCCCACCACACACTCACCTGGGCCCCACTACACACTCACCTGGGCCCCACTACACACTCACCTGGGCCCCACTACACACTCACAACTCCCCACGGGGAGGGAGGCAGTCAGGGAGGGAGGGAGAATGGGCAGAGGCAAACCACAGACTCCCTCTTACCTACAGTATTTCCCTTTCGCCTGAGAAGCCCTAATATAACTCTGAATTATCAGTGTCATTGAGAGATGCAGGAGGAGAGAGAGAGGCCAAGGCTGCATTTTCTTCAGGCCTCACTATAAGACAGGCTGCCATTTGAGTCCCCTGGAAGTCTTAACTATGGACTCCTGGCTTCGGTTATGTCTGAGAACGGTCAAATTGCCCAGGGACTCAATTTGATCACTGCCTATTTAATTGTATTGCACAGGCTTGGAGTCTGTGCCAGCGTTCAATTTGCTCTAAATGCATAATAACAACCAGACCTCCTCTTTGCATGCCATAGGCACGCAGTGAAATTAATTGGATGATTGACAAATGGGGCACAAAACAAGGCTGAGCTGGTTTCCATTGGGCTTCGCTCCTCATGCAATGTGTCATGCGTTACGCTGCCAGAGCACCACCAAACTCTGATCCCAGGCCAGCGGGATTTATCAAACGGGTTCAGGGCAGCAGCAGCCAAGGGGTGGGGTGGGGTGGGGTGGGGTGGGGTGGGGTGGGGTGGGGTGGGGTTGGGTGGAAAGCGGGGTGACCGTTCGCCCACTGCTCGCCTTCTACTCTTGCTACAGTATTCCTGTTCCAACACCTCGAGTGCTATACTATTCTCACACAGTCAGCCTTTGTCAGACACGTCCTTTCGACAAGTCCTTTTTCTTCTCAGCCGTACTAGTCACACTAGTCATATATCACACATCACTTCCTTGCTGCCATCATTGCACTTCACACCTACACTGGTAAGCTCTCTGTTCAACATCTCTCTGCCCATCTGGGACTCCCTGTGCTCTCTTAAATCAGACAGCCCAGACAACACACCTGCATGCTCCCAGAGTCCTGTTCTTCAGGTGACCTCATTGCTCACAGCTCAGCTGCTCAGTACATTAACATAATGAGGATGTCCTCCTCAGTATGCTGGTGTGTGGAAATTATAACGCTGCTGCGAAAGACTAGTACTCAGGCTTTGGTCTTGGGCTCATCTGTGCTATGCTGTGCGTTCTGTTGTGCCATGTCATGTGAATGAGACTCTCCTCCTCATATTCTCTACCTCTCTACCTCTCTACCTCTCTCTCTCTCTCTCTCCAGTTCCTGTCCTCAGTCCCTGGCATCCCCTGTGACACAGGCATGAAGAAGGTTGCCCGCGTGGGGGACGTATGTGAATCCATGAAGCAGCAGCTCCTTCTGCTGGTGGAGTGGGCAAAGCGCATCCCTGAGTTCTGCGAGCTGCCGGTGGATGACAGGGTGGGCAGGCACACATGCACAAACACACACACACACACACAAACACACATACAGTACCTCATTTACAATACAAACGTACAACATAAAACAAGCTGAGAAAAGGTGAACGGTTATTTCCACGTAAAGCTATCAATCTGAACACGTGTGGGGCGGCTACACTACGCTTAAATGTCATGTCAAGTCTCAATTTGTCTGCAGAAGTTTTGAGTTGCCTTGGTCATACGGCGCAACATATATAAATATAATAGGCGGGGGATTGAAAAGTTGGAGTTATATTCATGGAATAGTCTATTGCAGAGGTTGTGTCTATGGCATACCGAAGGTTAAACCAAACTACCAAGGCACACTGACTTCTGGTTCGGCCTAATGATCATGAAGTAGGTCAGACACTATTATAGGACACCCA
This sequence comes from Sardina pilchardus, assembly GCF_963854185.1. NCBI lineage: Eukaryota > Metazoa > Chordata > Actinopteri > Clupeiformes > Clupeidae > Sardina > Sardina pilchardus. Next base: position 30,455,726 of record NC_085004.1, on the reverse strand, counting down.
TCAGTAGAACTAGAGAATAGGCTGTCTGCCAACCTGTGATCAATGGACAAATTTGTATTTTTTTCAGGGACCAATGGTATGTGTTTTGTGATGAATGCATTTCATAGTAGCACATGATGCAATCTGTCTGAAAAACAAAGTCTGTTACACATCTTGAGGTCAGAAATGTTTCTCTTGGATGTATTATGCACTTGCACGTTGTAAATTCAACAGGCGAGGCCTTTAAAATGATATTATATACAGTAGAGGCATGATATTTAAATTACACTTGTTTTCAGCTGCCACATTTACCAACACCCTTTATTTTTACACTAGAATTTGAGCGATACGGATACTTCATGAATCACACATGCGCCCTGTTGTAAACATGATTCCTGCTCTGAGATCTGCGCTGGTTTTCTGCATTCGATTGAGAAATGAGGGTCATTGTGTACATGTTGTGCTACTTTTAGCCCTGCGCCACGTCACTGTGTGGCATCTCTCCGGCATAGATGAGCCACAGTCAGCATTAAACTGAGGCATGTCGGCAGCCGTTTAGAGGTCCCTGGACTACTTGAGAGAAGCTCTGTCATTCTCTGCACTGATGTGTGAAAGCGTCCCTGTCTGTCTGTGTGTGTGTGTGTGTGTGTGTGTGTGTGTGTGTGTGTGTGCGTGCGTGTGCGTGCGTGTCTGTGATGTGTCTGGGTGCAGGTGGCCTTGCTTAGAGCCCATTCTGCCGAGCATCTCATCCTTGGCGTGGCGCGCCGCTCCCTTCCCTACAATGACATCATCCTTCTGGGTAAGTGAGCTTTCCCGTTTAGCTTGGCCGGCAGGCAACAGTCCGTCCAGCCAGAATCTCCGGGCCCACTATTCGGGCTCTGATGGTTTCCACTGTGGTTTTCTCTCTCTCTCTCCACGCAGGAAACGACTTCATCATCCCCGTGAACGGACCCGAGATGGAGGTGTCCAAAGTGGCGGCCCGGATTCTAGAAGAGCTCGTCAGGCCGCTGCGAGAGCTGGATGTCACCGACATGGAGTTCGCCTGTCTGAAAGCCATCGTCTTCTTTGCCCCAGGTCTGGTAACGGGGATATTGCACCCATATGGCTTAGTCAATCCCTTGCACTCCTAACTGTAGTGCTTCAAACATCTTGCAATGCACAAACTTGGACACATCTTCAGTGTTGTATTGTGGTGGTCCTCTGGTGTTTTGGGTCTCACAATAGACACATACAGTACATTATCTTTGTGCTCCATCATAACATAAAAGATGGTGTCCTCTGTAATGAACTAGCCTTTTCCCCAACAACCCCACCTTGGCACGCCTGAGTTTGCTTAGGTGGTACATTTTCATCACGTCCTGTGGAAAACTATTAATATCTGTGAGGCTGCTGGCAGGGAGAGCTGGTCTCTGGACTTTTATAGCCGCTTGGCTAAGCGCTCTGGTTATACCACTGGGGCCAGGTCAAGTGAACAGACTGGCCTTCGCCAAACTGTCAGGCCAGTGTGAGGACCAGTCTGTGTTGACTAGCTACACAAACAAACATTGCGGGGCTCATCTCAGTCCACCAAGTGCCATCCATCCCTCCAAAAGTGCCCTGACCCATGACTACCCATGGATGTTACAGAAAAATGATAAATATTGTACACAATCACAATCAGATCAGAACTCTGTCTCACACAGTCTTGCATTAAGAGCATCTTTCACATGAGATGTACATGGCTGCAACAATGTCTGGATTTGTTTTGTCTGTAATGAATTGTGTGTGTGTATGTGTGTGTGTGTGTGTGTGTGTGCCTGTCTGTGTGTGTCTGTGTCTGTGTGTTTTTGCATGCGTCCGTGCATGCGTGTGTGTCTGTTCACGTGTCTGTCTGCCAGACTGCCCAGGGCTGCTGAGTCCTCAGGCGGTGCGGCAGGTCCGTTTCCAGGCCCAGGTGCTGCTGGACGAGGCCACGTACGAGCAGCGCGGGCGCTTCGGGGAGCTGCTGCTCATGCTGCCGCCGCTGCAGAGCGTGGCCTGGCAGATGGTCGAGACCCTCCAGCTGGCTCGCCTGCTCGGGGAGGCGGCCGTCGACAGCCTGCTGCTGGAGATGCTGCTGGGAGAGGGGGGGGCCGCCGCCGGGGCCCGGGGAGGCCCTGGAGCCTCTAATGGACCTGGGGACGGGGAAGGGGCCGGAGTCGGGGTCCATGTCCAGTCCAAAGGCCCACATCCAGGTACTGCACTGCACTGCTCTGCTCCTCCTCACACAGCCTCGCCCAGGCTCCAACCACAGGCTCAAACAGGCCATATGCCTGGCTTGAAATGGTCTCCAGTGGCAGCTGCCAGAAGATCCCAGTATGTGAAAATGTGTGTGTTCGGCACACACCTGCGACACATTTTGCGGGCAAAGAAACCACGCAAGTGACACGCAAACGTTAACCCTAAAATGAGATGAATGAGTGGTGTGTTTTAGCCCTGTTTCACGTCCCGCGCCACTCAATCATCTCTGTAGTGAATCTCAAGCTAATCTGATAATCGGGTTCCTGAGAGGAACGTGAATCTTGTTCTGTGCTCTCTCTGCCAAACTCCAGGAAGTAACGCCGATGTCTTCTCATTCATGTCCTCTGGAGACCCTGCCTTGGCCTGTGGTCCCCTTGGTGTCCAGGAGGTGCTGCCAAACCAATTTATCTCTGTAATTCTGCCTGTACCAAACTGTAAGTACGCCATTTTGGGAGCTTTCCCTCCATAGACATTTATAAAATCAATTCCAAACCTTCAATAATCTTGCATTCCAAACATCTTCCAAGAGAAAGTACTGTGCATTATGTATAGATGTGTAGCACAGTTAAAATATTGCATTCAGTGAAACTGAGCATCTTGGAAATGTGTTTCAATTACATTTTGGTCAGAATGTGAATGCTGACAAGTTTTGTACACAAACCTGTCATTATAAAACGGCCACCACCAACCACAACATGAAAACATCTTCAGTTCCCTGAATCTGCCACGCCACCTGCTCCCAGCGGCCCAGTCCACAGGTGCATGCAACCTCAGACTCTGGTTTCCTGCGGGTGGTCTGCTCCAGACTCTGAGAAGGAGCCTGTTTATTTGTCTGCGAGACATCATCCCCACACAGGAGGGGCTCAGGGGTTTCTCTGACTGATGAAGCTTTCACAAGATGGACTGACAGCTCAGTGTGCTCACGGTCCCCGAGCTGCTCCAGTCCACAACAGAGAGGCAGCTTTTCCCCTCCCTCCCTCCCTCCCTCCGACCGCCTCTGACCCTAGCTGCCCTTGCATTAGTACAGCGTAAGCCCAACTTAACGCCCCTCACCCCGCCCGGTGTCTGCCTTCGTCCAATTCCTTACAAACAGATCAGTTTCATCCAACACTCAGAGTGTCACCAAGTGTAATACACGTGGTTTGACCCTTAAGCAAGACCAAAGCCACAGTCCTGGGAACGTAAGATACACATGGCAAAAGAGGCAACGAGCTCTGCAGGAATGTTCCTTGACTTCTGCCAGTTACTGGTCCTATTCTGCTCAGTGGAGTGTTACAAGTTCCTGACCCATTAACAGGAGTCACTCACAATAAATTTGATGGGAAACATTCATGTTTATTCACATGACATGCATACCATCTAGAAGCTAAAATGACATTGATGCTGCACGTGGGCTGCGTAAGGCTCCGTACTTTTAAACCTTGAACGTACCCCATCGATCAGCTAGTGCCAACTTCCCTCTTATTTTCTTTCGCACAGCTTTGCCAGGTCTTCCAATGGTACCCACGCAGACTGGCACTGAGGTGTACAGACCAGGAGAAGACGCAGGCATGGCCCAAGAGATGCCAAACAGCATGCCAATCCCACCTGGGCACACGTGCCTCTGAGAAAACAAACCACGCACACACTCACAAACACGTGCACGTACGCTGACACAAAAACACCTGGATATGCAGAGGCTCACATTGCACCAGAAGACTGATAACAAATGATGAAGTCAGCCACTGATCAGCCTAACAAGCAAGCGTCAGTAATGCACAACAGTGCAACAGTGCAACAGTGCAACAGTGACCAATGATTCAGAGATTCATTGATCAATGACTCAAGTGGTGTTATTCAATGAATGATTAATAGTAGTGTCAACTACATTCTAAATAAACAGTTATTTTCATTTCATAGTATGGAGGTCTGAAAAAGACATATCCTTATCATATCACTAGTGAATGACTTTATGGCAGCATTTATGAGCGGTGATGTGGCAGAAACATTGTTCCATGACAGATTTTCCTACCATAATAATATAAGCTAATGTTTGATTTGGTTTCCCAATCACAAACTAAGGCACGAGGAAACATATGAAAGTCAGGTTCCTTTGACTTTTGTTACATGTCATGAGTCTCTGTTTGTGTCCATTATTTCAATGTCTTTGTTGCTTACTGTACCAAAATGGTAAGTTATATACCAAACTTGTTTATTTGAGCCATGATTTAAATTCAGCTCAAAACTTTTTTTTTTCCTGTGACACAATTTGACCAATATTTTCAGGGTATGGTTTAAGTCTTACTCCTAGATAAGATTATATGTTAGATAATTAAAATGAAAACATAGGACTCTGTAGCCAACCTTACAGTACAAGACAATAAACGCAACACTATCTATGGACTGTGGTCATTTTATCCTGTAGGATACACTACAGCCCACCAGAGGGCGCTATCAGTCCACTGGGAAAATGCCCACAGCTGCTTCTGCTCTGCAGATCTGTAACCATATCCAGATAGACCGACAACAAAGTTTAAAACCACAGTACAAACAAACATCTTACAGAGGACTCGACTACTGAAGCAGAACACCAAAACAGGAATGTGTTTTGAGCATGCCGCTACAGAGCAATACCAAATTCAACACAACAGACCCGAGAGGATTGATCCAGATAAATGTATGTTTGTTGGAAAATAAACACAGGACTTAGTCTATGCATTACTTGAATTTTTTTATATAAATAGATGCTGTGTGTGTGTTTGTGTGTGTCTGTCTGTCTGTCAGTCTGTCTGTGTCTGTGTGTCTGTCTGCATGCTTGCGTGCGTGCGTGCGTGTGTGCGTGCGTGCGTGCGTGTGTTGTTTACACAGTATGCAGTTGTTCAAAAGCATTCTGAGGCAACACAGTCTTGCTTTTTGTCAGTCAGTACAGTGGTGAAGCCCCAAACAAAGACCCACACTTGGCCTGGCTGCTGCAGGAGCCTTCCCCAGCCCTGGGCCTCATCTCAGGCCCAGACCCCTCTCCAGCGCCCCTGGCCTGGGAGACAGGATAAGCCATGCATATCCAAGTTTGTTCGGAAGTAAATCACAGGCAAAAAGAGTGCACGTCGCTCCACTGAAGCAGTCTGCTTCTGCTACAGAGAGCAAAAGAAGGTCCAGTGGCTCAGGAGCGGATGCATTTGCGCTGGTCAGCTGGTATTGCAGATATCAATGTCCACAGAGACATCAGTGAGGCTATCAAAATAACTAAAACCCAAAATATTTCAAAAAACGGGTCAAAGTCAGTATGGGTCTGTCTGTCTCACTCGGGAGTGGGGGGGGGCAGGGTCTCTATGTCTGGCCCTCTCTCTCTGCCTAAGGCCAGGGAGCAGTAAAAGTTAATGAGCGACGGTGGCCCAGGTCATACAGGTGACAGGAGGCCACTGTCAGGAGAACATGACTCATCAGAAACGAGCAGAGCAGGGAGACTCTCTCCCATGAAAGAGCCAAACGACTGTTTGTGTTTATTTTCCAAAGGCCCGAGCACAAGTAGAGCGAGGAATATCCTCAGGCCTGCCCCCGAGAGTGATAGCAACTGTTGCCACCTGAAAACCACCAAGGGGCTTTACTGGTAGTCCACCGGATCCTGTCTGGAAGAACAGGGCACTTTCACTGGGTTCCTCATTCATTCCAAGGTAAACAGACACACAGAGATTTTCCTATAATTCCTCTGAACTGCTCAAGTCATCATTTGGTGGGGTCAAAGTTCATATACTCACCATGGCAACACCCAATACACACATTTCAGACACTACCACCAGATTCTCAAACGAAGCAGCTAGTTAAAGCCTTTAGAAATGTTTGCCGATTATGTAATGGTGTTCCGGCCTAAAGGCTGGCCAGCTCCATCAATAAGAAGCAGGTAATTTAGAAAGTGTAAACTGTCCTTTCCACTCACAGAAACTGGAAGTTCGAGTTTACACTCCCGCTACAGAAGAGCTACGCTGTATGCCTGTACTGCTGTCACCCACCCATGGCTAAGTGTGATTTATCGTAATAATAAACCACTCGTTTGTTGATTCGGCGGCCACAGGAGGAGTCGGGCCTCCCCGCTGCAATGGCACACACACAAAGGGTAGTATATCGTGGCTATGATCAACCGCACAAGTTAGGAGAGCACTGCTGTTGCTGAATGCTGCACCATACCAATCCAAAAGGTACCACAAAGTCTTGCCATCGCATTTACAACCAAAAACCAAACGTATTATGGGTTGAATCCAAGACCACCTCCTACACACCAAAAAAAACCCTCAAATCCAAATCCTGTTATTCAGTTACAGTTACAGAAGATGAAAACACTCAAATGTGGTTGGTCAGATTGGCCCAATTTAAGCAGAAATAACAGACAATATGTGAGCTTTCTTTCCCCCAGGTTCTGTTTTACTGAGAAGTGCCTAAGCGTCTATTCCAGGAAACAGTCATCGTGTCTTTAATGGGTGGACATGTTTGCAGGCGGCTGCTGCAAAGGTGCTTTCTCACCTTCTGGCAAGAGCTGAAGGCTCTGGCAGCCCTCGGCAGTCTGGTCCAGCACTTCAACAGATGAGCTTTTTTCCATGTTGCTCAAACTCAATCTGTTAGTTCAGAGGGGAAAATCCTAGTGTGAGTTGAAAACAACATGGCATGCACGGAACCATGGGACCTACCCTCACCTGTCCCACCTGCTGAAGCAGCTTCATCCACCCGCCCCCCTATGTGTCTCTGACACCTGTTCTGCTCTGATGCTTCTGTCTAAGGATGGCCTGGGGAGCTTGCCATCATTTGCTGGGCTTTGTTTTGAAGAGAATACATCCTCTATGGGACATAAACCAGCACAGCAGTCTTTCCACATGAAACAAGCTTTTGGGAAATCCCTGACTGAGTCTGACTGGAAGGAAAATTCACAGCTGCCATTGGTGCACACGTGAGCTCAAACACACTAACCCATACACACACATAATAGCAAACACAATCTTGTCAATACTGCACATGGGACACCTACACATACTGTACATACACATACACATATATACACACATACACACACACACACACACACACACACACACACACACACACACACACACACACACACACACACACACACACACACACACACATACACACAAACACACAAATGCATCCTGTTTAAAATATGCACAAGAAACATAAACTTCTGCGAAACCACATCAGTTGGGTACCTCTGAAGAAAAACTGAACATTTCCTTTCTTCACACACACACACGGAGGATTGGCAAAGATGATCTCCTGCCTGCGGTTTTCTTAAGATTATGACTGATAGAGAACACCCACATCTCGTCTGCATTACAGCCTAGCTTTGGCACAGAGGTCATTGGGAAAGAAACGTGTTCCTGCTTCACTTCCAGTCAGCCAAGCCCTCCCAATGTCAAAATCATATCACAGCTTTATATGCAATGCCACAGGAAGAGTTACTCAGTCGCATGACACAGTCCAGCAGATCGGTCACTGTCAGCATATTTATTCATTCAGTTTTGGAGCAAAGTAAACGGTAGATATTTCTTGGGTGCCTTTAAAGGCTTTTAAGTGCTTGATTTGTGAATTTTGCATTCAACAGGTTGGGCAGTCAAGAATCAAGAGATCATATGAGTTGATGTATTTTGTGATTTACTTTGTGTGTATATATATGCTACCCTGGAAACCAGAGTTCTCGTGAGAGCACAATTTGAATTGTGTCTGCAAGATACTCTGGCAATGAGCAATGATTCACGTTACGTTTATCCCAGGCATCGGGGGACACCAATCACATCGGTGTATTTTATATTCCAGGCCAGAGGCGAGCTAAACTGATGATGAAAGCACTGAAAAGTCAGTAAACATTGGTCGTAGTGTTATCCAATTGCATGTGGTGAGATTTTCAAATGCATGCTTTGCCCGCCCCTCGAGTTGGGCCATTACATTATTCGTGGCCAGACCCTTAATCTGAAAGATTACCAGGGTCTGGATTGTCCAGGCCATATATATGCCTCTCCAATCTTAATTTTCAGTGTTGATGTACTTGTATAATTTCTGGGGCTGTCTGTCTGCCTGCAGCCATTGACCTGGTTTCTTTCAAAATTTGTTACTTAGATTTCATCGCCTTTGGCAAGACATCTATGTTGTTGTCATGTCAGCTGTGGAGCACTCATTCATCTTGTGCAACATATTTGGTGTGTGTGTGTGTGTGTGTGTGTGTGTGTGTGTGTGTGTGTGTGTGTGTGTATGCATAACTCAGAGAAGCATGACAAGTGGGCCCTTTCCAGAAGACAGAGGCGTCTGACAGAACTTTTTAAACATCTCAACACACCACACTCAGCCCAAGTCTGCCACCACGGCGCTAGCGCATCAATCTCTCGTTTCCACTCCCCCCACAAAGCGCTGTGTGTAATGTGGGTCAGTGATGAGCAAAAGGCAAAAAGGAGGGGGGGGGGGGGGGGTGAGCATCGTTCTGTTCCATCACACTCATCCTCACTCTAAACTCAGAGCAGCTGCTCACAGATGTTCATCACCAGACAAGACATGTGCCTGGCAGTCGGCTCCACCCTCAAAGTGCTTGGGCCCTGCTAGGGCTGAAGTTGTGTTTCAAGTTCAATGCTGCAGCAGGGCAGAGCATGCAAAGGTAGCTGGCAAGCCACAGGGTGCAGTACATCAAAGGTAATCGATCGCTTCTGCTGACCTGGTAACAAAATATGCGTGGGGTTTCATAAAACACTAAGCTCAGCACAGTTAAATATATTTACATATATTTTCAGCTCAACCTCCAAGAGCTAAATTAACTGGGACATGTTTGGTATTCAGTTGTTGCACCTGGTTTCATAGGGGATATTGGTGCTTGGACAAAATACTTCACACACTAGCTACCTAGAGAAAAATCAGAGAATTAGGTAAATACTAATTATTTTTTAACTATATCATAGCTGTAGTTTCAGGAAATATTTCCAGAAAGATGATAAAAGAAGATCAATAAATCTCAGACAACTGCTTTAACATAACTCGTAAATATGAAGTGATGTTCTAATAAAACAAGAAAACATGCACAGAAAGGTGTGAGGACAGATATGGGACCACTAGCAACAAGTGAGGTCAGCGTTACAGTCTGTCCGTGTCCTCCGTAAGTGTCCTGGAGAGTTGAGAAATGGCCAAAGGCCAAAAGATCAGAATGTTGTCCTAAGATCAAAGACAGGAGAGCTTGAGTCTGAGGTCTCTATTATTGACTATGGGAACGAGGGGTGTTGCCCTGAGACATGTGCAATCAGTTACACACAGTAGCGTGAATGATGCTCCAAAATGAACCGTTCAGTGGAGCCAGTTCGTCTCAGGTGCAAAAGGTCATATGGTCCTACTCCTATCACCCTGACCTCAGACTCTACTTTGGAACAGTCTGGCTAGTGTGGACGAGTGCCAGTCAGGTTTTCACCATACTACCTGTAAACTCAATCTTTTAAGATTGATTATTAGTCTGGCGAGGCTGCGCTATGTTTCTGCTGCACTTTGCGTCGCTTAAGTTTCGTTTTAGGCGCGTTACCGGCCAATAGCGTGCCAGGACTAGGAGTATGGCCGTTTCTGATAGGAGCCAAAGATTCTGGCAGTAAACAGCGAAAATAGATCTGCTGGTATCCAGCCTGAGCTGCTGGGCGAAATTCAAATTCCCCGGAAGTTCAGGCAGGGTTCACCCAGCCTAGACGAGTGCATAAGCGCAGTTCCACCTGAGCGCTTCCACTTTTGGCAGCACACTTCTGTTTCAGTAGGAGCGCCGCTCCGGTGCAAGTCAACACAGAGGATTATGGGTATTTTTTGTTCACCTGAGGATATCCCCAGATGCATCCTTGAGAATTTTCAGAATTCAGAATTCTTGACATTTGGAACGGTGCTCGGCGGATTTGGATGACGAGGCGTCCTTGAACTGGTGGCCGCTGAGTATGCTTCCCTTACTTCGGTAAACGACTGTGTCATCACTGGTCATATTCCATTTAACTCTCACTCTATGCCCCTGCAAAGGGTTTCACAACACTGCACTGGGGAACCACCGATGAATCAGACGGGAGGCTATGGGGGAGACCAAAGCTAGTGAAGAAAGACACAAAGTCATGAAGCCAAGTCAGCAATTTCTCTTCTCTTGTCTTTCATCTTCTAAGTGCTGCCTGCAACACAGAATCTGTAGGCTATATATTGACTTACAAAAGGGGAAAACAATTTCCACCATACTGTACAGCAAGAAAACCTCATCATCTGGACTTTATTTCAGACATTTAAGTAATGACAGTCATTACTGAATTATCTCGCTCCAAAATAACTGACACAAATCCTATACAAACAACAAGTCAAAGTTTGAACAAAACCATCTCTAAGGTGGTGACGAAGTTGGTGGGTAAACAGACGCGATGGTAGTAATGAGCCTCTCATTGGTTAATCACAAAAGAGTGGGCCGCTTAATCCCCTCCAGGCCACAATAACAGAGCAGTAAAAAATCCAGAGGGCGCTGAGCACGTCACCAGTAGCAGCAGGGATGCTGAGCCCGTAGCTGATGTACGTAAAGGCAGAGAAAGAAACAACAAAAAGACTGACAGGAAAGAGAGAGAAAGAAAGAGCCAAGGAGTGGAGGGAAAGGATAAGTGTATCCAAACAAAGAGGAGTACGTGTCAGAGAGTGGGTGAGACTGTGAGTGTGGCAAGATAGGCAAGTCAGGCAAGTCAGGTAACTATTAAAAAGAAAAAAGAAAAAAGAAAGAAAGAAATAGAGGAAACAAGATGGAGTTGGCCAGTGCTTTATGGGCACCAGAGAAGGCTGAGACCAGAGTTATCCTCTGAGACAATCCCCTGCTTTACATTTGCATCCCCCTACCAGGAAAATGATAACCCCCTCTTCTAAGTCTGTTATTATTACTCAGCTACAGTACTACTGTATGCAAAATGACAAGAGCACTAGTCCTGAGTAGCGTGTGGTGCGTAAACATCTGTTACCACTTGGCACTTTCAGGCCTGAATATGCACAGTGCAATGTGTCTGTTTGCAAATTGAAACAAGACACAACTGTCTTTGTGAGGGATCAAGCACATTTGTGTGGATGGCTGCAGAACAGATGGGAATGTCCTCATCAATAACACAGAGTAGTATTCCACGTGCCATCAAGTCAATAAACACGATGTTTGGTCAAACAAAAGAATCTAAAAATGTCCTCTTTCTCTCTCCCTCGCTCTTTTCTGTCCTTCCCTTCCTCTCCAGATGGTTTCTCTGCTCGCTCAGGTAGCTTTAAACCGACACCAGTCTCCACTGTGTAATGGATTTATGACAGGAAACCAGCTTGCTTAAATATAGCCATGGAAAGAGCTTCCCTTCCGTGCCCTGAATTTCAAACAGTCACCCCTAAACGGAGATGCCCACAGGTACAGCCCAAATCAAACACGGCCCTCCTCCATAAACCAATCAGGACCATCTCAATAAGTGAGCTGATTCATAAACTCAGCCAGCCCAGGCTCATTAAAGCCTTGTGTTTACCTCCCGAGCGCGACTAGGGAATACCCCTTTTTTTCCCTTCCAACCAGCCGATGGATTAAAACGTCCTCAGTCACCCCAAGAAGGTATTTAAGACTTCTGAGTGTCCAAAAGCAATTCAAACAGACTTGTCTATGGAGCTGCAGCCGCCATACTGACCTTCAGCTGAAGCAAAGGCGATCCAAATGTCAGTGACCAAACCCAAACCACAGAGGAAGGTGACTAATGATGCATGATAGAGCCAATCATTGTGTTTTTTTCACAGGGGTTGCTTTTGTTTAGCCTCATTTTGGCACTTAGGCACAAAACTATCTAAGTTTTTTTTGTACAAACTTTCTTTTTCTGAGAATGACCAATTATGACTGTGACTGCACGCAGACAGGTGGTCATGCTGTATATTGTTTCTCAACGTTTTTTTTCTATTATTTCCATTTAATTTAGTCCACTACTAATATCTATATTTGTCATGTCATACAGTATATCGCTTTGAATAAAAAATCATCTGCGAGTTGTTTTGCATAGTTGCCCAGCAAAATTAGAGAAAAGCAAATTACCCCTTGGCAAGTTGAATGGGTCACTTGTTTTGAGAAGCTTTCACTAAGACTTGACAAAGGAAGGTGCTTTCCTGGTAGGTGATTAGGTCCAAAAACCTTTATTAAAACGGCTAAATAAAACATTGCCTTTGAAAAGGACAGACGGTTCCAGTAAACGTGGCCTGACCCATGATTGAATGAACGCAATGTGGTCTTGAACACAAATGCTGGCAAGAAGCCGCGATGGAGATCACCATGAATCATCTAGACCCTCACTTTTCAGACAGAGAACAAAAAGGGGCAGGCCAAGTATCCAGGCCAGCAAATGACCACACATCTGATGGCCAAGATCAAACATGAAAAGAACTTGCAATTCAGCCTTGCTTTCTTAGAAGCATTAACTACCTCAGAGACATTTTTCAGAAACGATTTAGAGGGTATTCCTGCTGGAAGCTATACCTTTATTGCTTCATACAGTACTACACTGTGGCATAGCCCCTCTATTTGTTATTAAAAGTACACTATGCTGCTCGTACACAACACTGGGCTCAACACAGCTGTTAGCCAACGGCCCAACCCTATTGCCCATGTGAAATCTGGGTCAATATGGACTAAAAAGGCCCAAACAGGCTGAGGTGACGTGAGGACAGAGGGCAGCTGTGTTTGATCTGAGACAGCAGGAATGGGTGGCCAGCCCCTTTCTTATTTACCCCCTTATTTACAAAAGCAGAACTTAGTATTTGTGCCTCTCATAAATGTTGATGGTGTACAGGTTCACTGCTGCACTGCTGCTGCTGCCTCAGGGCCTGTCTATAGTGGAAACTGATGCATTCCTTCACTTAACTCTTTTGAGACAAATGATAAGAGAGTAGTAGAGCTTCTCAAAAAACTAAGCATGTCCTTTGACCAACTAAACAAAATGAGCAAAGTAGAACATTTTAATAAAAACAATGGGTTTAGGCAGCCTGATATTTGTACTTGTGTATCACATGTAGGTCTAATTTATACAGACTTGTCTGATTCTTCGTGAGACTTAAATAACGAGACATTGCTGCAAACTGGAATACACACACACACACACACACACACACACATACACACACACACACACTCACACACACACACACACACACACACACACACACACACACACACACACACCTGTGGGGTCTCCAGAGGATGTGTGCTGGATGCAGTTTGGGGTTAGCTGGAGAGGCCTCTGAAGAGGCTCTTGGCAGGAGATGGACTGTGTTATGCCGTGCGGTGAGGATCCTGTACACCTGCTCACATGCAGGATCACCAGTGGAAGAAACCCACGCCAGCTCAGCAGTAGCTCTCACTGAAAGCCTTTAGTCCACATTCCAGAGAGTACTTTTCCATTGAGAGACTGACTGAGGAGAAATGGTAAAACTTCAGAAGGACATACAAAACAAATAGGTGCTATTGGCCTACTACTGTATGTTACTGTACGCTGTTCTAACTAGGCTACACCAGAAAACTACAGTAAACGTGCCAAAACAAACTGCTAACAAATTTCAGCATTCTGGACTGATGTCTGCTCTCTTAAAAATTATGCTAACAGTAGCCTACTGGAAAACATTAAACAACAAGCTAGTCCTTAAACCAGGGAGCATGCAAACGAGACAGGAACATGGGGAGGTCTGTCACTGAATGTGGTGGACATGTTGATGCTAAAAAAATAAAAAAAAGTTAATTCATTCCGTTCATTGCACCATTGTCGATTGAATTCGTCGTGCGTGGTAAAAAAATATGTTTTAGCATGTGGATAGGACGATGTATTTGACCTTAATGCTCTGACAAGGCCAACAAGAGAAGTTTAAAAACAAATATAGGTAACATGTTGAACATGCTCGGTGGCCAAAACGTTTCAAGGTTGCGTTAGTAAATGTAGACGCAACTGAAGCTGTCCAACTAGTGTTAAAGGGCACTATGCCGGTTTTTAGCTTAATTTACCTTAAATCGAACAGCTTCGGAGTCATTGATGGTTGTGTATATTTCGGGGTTGAATGGATGGTAGGCTACGTGGCCGTTTAGCTTCACCCTAGCGCCTGTGAGCGGAAAAAGCACCGTCGCAACTTTTGGCCAGTGGGCGACAGGCGTCTGGCCACAGACATACTGTAGCTACAGTAGCAGGCCTACAGTAGGCCTAGATAGGTCCTGGGTAAGATTTGTATTCGCTTCATTTAGCGGAGAATATCTCAACTGTTCTAGACTAATATAATCCCATTGAACAACGTGGGATAGGCTATGTGCCAAAATCTCTATTCGGGACAAAAGTCCTGAAAATGACCACAATAGGTGACACTTTTATCACACTATTATCACACTACAGGTGAATGCGACTTTTTTTCACCCTTTATATCCTCATAAACTTCTACCAGATTAATGTTCATATTAAAATAAATACTTTTTGTATTTCCTGTAGTGTGATAATAGTGTGGTAATATTGTCACTACTGTGGTCATTGTCAGGACTTTCGTCCCGGATAGAGATTTTGGCACACATCCCACGTTGGGGGTCATAGAACAGTTGAGATATTCTTCGCTAAATGAAGGGCCTACAGTACTTGCTTGAAATTTGTTTAGACATTGGTCCTTCTGAGCAGTGAGATGTTCTTCAACCCGTTTGACCCGGGAGCAAAACCAAGAATGTTAGGCCTACAGGGTAGCCTATGTAAGCTGCTAGAACAGAGCATCAATGGGTGTTTACCCATTGTTCTTGTAAGGGATAATGTATAGAATGCCGGGCATTATCCCTAAGGCCTACATTATTAGGCTACTTTTTTATTGAAAACGTTCAAATAAGTCTTAGTTAACAACTTCCGATTTCCAGATGACGTTGACTATGGGATTGTTTGGTGGTATTCCCAGAATTGTGTAATCTGGGAAAATCCAAACTCATTCATGAAGTGAAAGATCTAGTGGTGACTTGTAATTGGGATTCCTTTTCAACACTTGCATCGTGACAGGCTCTAACTTTAAAATCATTGGTCCAGCTACCAATCACATTGATCAGAGATTCCGAACCTTAGGCCTACTTAGTCTGGCTATCACCATACTAAGCTCAATCTTTGAAGATTGAATATTAGTCTAGGGATCTGCTGCACTGTATTTTTACTGCACAAGAGGCGTGATCAATGGGTATAGTTCAAATGACTCTGTACGCTTGGATAGTCCTTCAACCAATCAGACCAATGACCCAGGTGCGTCTTTTGGATAATCTAGTGATTGGACCCAAAGGTTGTGGACAGGAAGCAGGGGAGATAGATGTGCAGGTTTCCAGCCTGAGTTGCCGGGTGAAATCCAAATTCGCCGACAGGTCAGGCAGGGTTCACTCAGCCTAGTTACTTCCTACTTCACCTAAACTTCACAAACTGATAATAAACAGCATCTACAGTCAGGAAACAATGTAGGCCATGTGAGTCTACCTTTGCTGTAGTTTGCACGTGTTGCTACTGTTATCACAAGAAGTTTCGGTTTCGTTCTCCCCTTTCGTTACTGGTTCGCCAGACATTTTTCTTGTCTGAGGGAAACTTTTGTGAATTATAGCTTACCAGACTAGTCCCCCCACCCCCAGAGGAACAGGGAGCGACCTGTAACTGCACCGAGCCGTGTAGCACATAGAGCCTGGTCTCAGGAAGAAAGATCCACTGGAGATGGAGGTTTCTCTGCCTGCCCTACTCCAGTAGGCTACGCAGAGTTCATCATTGCCCGTCAAAAAACAAAAATGATATGGGGAAAGGGCCAGCCATCAGCTGCCACTGTGACGACCAAAGCCTATGCTCTGTCTGGGTGCTACAGTTGTAGCTTTGCTACAGCTGTGGGCAAAGCTCCAGAGCATTGAGGACATATCAGAGGTCTTCTGTATTGTTATGTCAGCTAGAGGGGTCACTGCCCCTCTGGTGGCAGGCTGGACGTACAGTAACTGCTGCGGTCCACAGAGGCCACCTAACTGACAGCACAGGGGTCTTCCACATCAAATACTGTACCGCCTCTATTTTGTGTCTAGTGTCATTGTGTATTTCTGGTATCATTTCATCCGTGTGCATGTGTTGCTCGATGCCGATGCCTTACTTTAGGCCAGATGCCCTGTGTTAGTGTAGTCGTCTTTCATTACTGTCTGTGGCTATGTCGGTTCTGTGTAAAACCCACCTGCTATGTCTACTTTGTGTGATTTTTGGCCAATAAATGGCATTCCTGGGATGGTGTGGTACATGGGATACGGAACCCTACCATTAACTCCGAGATTGCGGTGTCTACCTCCATTCATCTGAGCTCACTCACCACAACTGGTATGCCAAGAAGCCATTAGCGTACTCACCTACTGCAACATGTTGGACAGCCCTGTTCTAATTCCTCTTGTGCCTCAGCTTCTTGTCTTGTTTACTGATAAATGTTGTTGGTTTCTGCTTCAACGCTGCTCCACATAATATAATTCATTCTTAAGTGCATGGCCTCAGCAATGTCTTGAACAGTCTTGTACAGTCATCATTTTTATGTTGGGGTACGTTGTGCCATGTTTTGTTTTATTATTGTGAAGAAATGTTCTATTGGACAAGAAAGGTTATGTAACTTGTTTCTTTTTTGCTTTTTAGAAAATTCAGGAAATGTTCAATTTGTTACTTATGTTGTTGCTTGAACTAGAAGAAAAATGTAAACAAGAACTTGGCCTCTCAGTGTTCTTGGAAAAGGATCATCTGTTTCTTCTAAAGGCAAATGTTAGAGAATAGGGCTTGGTTAACCAAAAATTAGGGAAAAAAACAGCCACCTATTTTCCTGCTCAGGAAATGAGATACCTTGGGTACTGAGACAGTGAGTCATCACAGGACAAAACAACTATGTACGAAAACAATCCTGATTGAGGGTATCTCATAACATACCATGTAATACACACAACTAGGACAAATATTACCCATCTCTTTGCCCTTCATCTCTCTGTTTCTCTTTCTCTCTCTGTTTCTCTCTCTTCTTCTGACGCCTTTTTCTATTTCCTCTTCCTCATTTCCTGGAATATAATCCTGGCAAAAGACATCAGTCCTCTTCTAGTGACGTATATCAAGAGACCTGCTGTGGTTGCTCACAACTCATGTCAGACTTCTGTTCTTTTTTTAAGGGGGATGAAAAAATGATCCAACACTGGCAAGCCACTACAACTCTTCAAACTCAGAAAATCCAAACACCAACTTGGGCAGTGAGGAGGTGCAGACGTCAAAGGCAAGCCACCAACCAAAATATAATTTATGGTTCTAAGAGACACTAGAATTATGTTCATCGGCCAAGACTCCACCAGTTAGTTTACTAAATTGTCTAACTAGCCTATATTCCGCTGAACAAATAAAATGGACCACAAACCATTTGGCTGGGAGAGGAGAAATAAACAAAAAGGAATAACTGAAAGACTTTTATGTAGCAAATCAAACATGAAAGGAAACAGGACAAAACTAAACATAACAGCAACTAAGTTATCCTACTAACTGCAGTATCACAAAGATAATAATAAGTATTTTATAGATATACAGTGTCTTTCTTTTGAGCATACAAACATGTCATGTCCTTGCATACAGTATCTGAATAGTAATAGTGGATAAAGCATACATGTAGGTAGGACAATTTTAGTCAAATATTTTGCTCATATTTTAAGACTACAAAATGTCAAACTGAAAATCTGACCATCTGTGATAGTTTCTTGCATTTATGTCTTAAGGTCATATTAGGCAAGGGGAAAGAGTGGGAACTCTCCATACGGTGCAGGTGGGAGTGTGATCTTATAGCCTTTTCTGACGGAGCTGCTCTCTACACCCCAGAGACAGGGCCTCTATGCAGGCCTGCGAAGCGTGACTCTCCCTCCCTCCCTCTCTCTCTCTCTCTCTCTCTCTCTCTCTCTCTCTCTCTCTCTCTCTCTCTCTCTCTCTCTCTCTCTCTCTCCCTCTCTCTCCCTCCCTGTGCATGACCCTCTCAGTCTGGGAACTGAACCTTTCCCAGAGATCGGCTCAGAGGCAGGAGGGATCTTTGCACCAACCAGAAGGGAGCCCAAAGCCTGAGAATGGCCCATCCATCATAGGCCCAACAAAAATACCGCCTGCCCAGACCCAGTGACATTTGTGTTGGCGAGAGCACGAAGTGCCAGCACTTGGCGCGCGGGATGATGTCACAATGGCACCGTGAGTAATATGGGAATGGGGTTGCCGGGGTTTTCCTTTTGATGGTAATCAGACCGCAAACGCAACTACTGATAACAGCCCTTCCCATGAGAGCCTCTATGAATGACGTGTTACGCACAAGAACCTCAGCATGTCACATCAACCTCCCGGCCTCACCTCACTGAACACGCCTCACTC
Source organism: Sardina pilchardus (assembly GCF_963854185.1). Taxonomy (NCBI): domain Eukaryota; kingdom Metazoa; phylum Chordata; class Actinopteri; order Clupeiformes; family Clupeidae; genus Sardina; species Sardina pilchardus. The sequence goes on along the minus strand of NC_085004.1, from coordinate 30,437,097 downwards.
CAGAAATTACACTTTGTGAAACAACTCGTGATGCAATATTGTTCAAGCACTGCCCCAGCCAACATCATGACACTGGGTCTTGGACGGAACATGTAATAACAGAGGGAAACTTCAGGGAGAAAGAACAGAGAAACTTCATGGAGTCATTTTCCAAAAGAGGACATGGTGTTCCATTCGTGACTTTATCAAATAGGGCAGATGTCAGATGATGAACAGACTCCAGCGATTGGCAGGGAATCTGCAAGATCATCCTAAAAACACTAAGAAAAAGTGTTCTCAAATATCCTAAGGAGTAGTAAATAAGCCTTTGGCAATGATGAGAGTGTGCTGCTAAGGATACAGGAAAAAAATGCTTTCTGCACACAACATGCACGCTATTGTAACTCATCAAAATAGCTAGAACTGAACATAGGACAAATCAAGCTATTCCGTTTTCCCATTTCATGAGCAATTCCTCAGATCAATTTTCTACAAAATTAAATCACTTAACTCTATTGAGAAGACATGCCATTTTGTGCTCTTGAAGTTCACCTCCAAATAAAATTGAATTTAAACCTTTAAAACAGATTTGGAGAAAGGACATCAATCAGAATATGTGCACGAGAGGAAGGACAGCATTAAGGCATTGTTGATATTATTCATTGACATTATTGTTGACATTTACAGTATGTCACCTTTTATGGTCTATTGGTTAAAGGCCTCTGTGCTGGTGGTCTATTCTAGCCTGGCAAGCAAAACTCATTCACAAATTGGGAAATTGGGAAAAGTTAGCATAGTGACGGACATAGACGTTACTACCTACTTGGCCTTTACAAACTGACAATAAACAGCATTGGCAGTCAGGAAACACATATGGGCCTACCTTTACTGTAAATATATGTCTGCATTTTTTTATATATTTGCAGGCATTAGGCTACTGCAATCACAATCCGTTCAGATTCCATCATCCCCTCTCGTTGCTGATTGCCTGACATTCTTTTTGTCTGAGGGAAACAGTAGTGAACCTAAGTGTAAAAGTGTAAAGAAAGGAGATCTAGTGTGGGGGTGGCCAGGGCAGATCTATTCTACAAACTGTAACATTGTGCCTGCGGGTTCAATAAGACACTGTAAACAGAGCCCTCGCCACACAGACTGAAGGAATCTATGTAGTACAAAGGGAGTAGAGTGGTCAGAGGGACAGTGGTGTGTAAATTAATGTTGTTTTGATCAGACTTTGTTATCCTGAACCTTATATGAACTCTCCACTTAGTTTTTTCCACAAGTCAGCATGTACCTCTCTAGTCTTGGGTCAGCTCTCTCTCTCTCTCTCTCTCTCTCTCCCTCTCTCTCTCTCTCTACTGTCAGATTGGAAACATAGATCATGACTCTTGAGGGAGTATCTCACTTCTTGGACATGTCGTTATTCAGGAGTGTTGTCTGTTGCATAAGTTACCTCAGAGCTTATCTTTTAAGTCCTCCTCCTTCCCTGGAGAGTACAGGAGGCTGCACATCTGCAAGCTGCTCTTTCCTGAGAGTGCTCCTGGATTTAAATGTAGTGCGGAGGTGGGGGGGCTGATATTTACTGTAGAGCCAACAGCTTGAGATGTGGCCCCTCTCTGTGAAAGTCTATCGTCTTCAGTCCCTGGATTTAGCTCAGCAGAAGGAGAGAGAAAGGGGAGACAAAAGGGAATTTATACCAGTCCCACAGCGATCATCCATCTGATATTGATATTGAGTATTATAGCGCTTATTCCCAAAGTGCTTCTTCTCTGAGGGCCTATTGCCATTTAGTAAACTGCTAAAAATATGATCTGGTTACATAAGGGCAAAGATATTGTGATAAAATATCACTGTACAGTCATTTTAATACCAACAACATCCGGACATCTCAGGATTAGGATATTTAGGCTGAAAACGGGTTTAGCTTAATACTGGATACAGCATGCAGACATAATAATGACATGATACATGAACAAGTGTATAACTCTAAACTGCATTAATGATTGGTTGACTCAGTGTAACAAAGCCAAGAACAGTCATTGTGTCCTGACATATGGCCAAGTCCACATCGTTGAGTCAGGCTTTGCTTAGTAACGAGCCTGGGAATCAGCAGGGGGTGTCCTCTGCTACACGTGTCATTCCAATCAAGAGAGCCGATTGGCTCCATCACTCTTTCTCCTCCGCTCCAGTGAAGCTTCTCTGTTACACAAACATCAGACCATCTCTCCGAGGGCTCAGGTCCCAGTGGACAGAGAGTGGCCAGAGCTCATACTCCCTCACACCCTCGTCTGTACACAAACGGGCCTCTAAGGCAGCATATGGTGACACGCAGGGGCCTCTTTTCTCTCCAAAATGGCTACTGGCCAACGCTGTGCTGCTAACACCTCCTCTCCACGGGGGATTCAAATAGACATTCTTTGGCTTGATCGTATTTGTCGTCATCACTACGTTTACAGTACATGCTTCGCTGAGCTGAGCTGGGGGTCTGTGTGGACGGACAGAAGCTTGAGTCAACAGCGATCTGGCCGGCTCCTGTCTGGGCCTGGCTAACAGGGGAGCAGGCCACTCCTCAGCGCCGCGAGCTGGAAGCCGTCCGCGCACAGCTGCTCACACAGGTCAAGGTGCCGATGGTGGCTGGCCACCCTGACTCAGGACCTGACCCAGATTCTCACAGGACAGATGTTGTTTAAACACCCCCACAACGCTGCATGACTGTTGTTTATCCAAAACAAACTTTCCATCCAGTCAGATAGTCAGACCAAACATCCCTCTCCCTACCCCCCCAACATTAAACTCTACAAATCTTAGATCGTTTTGTGTATTATGATTATTACAGCCGTTGTAAACAGTGCAATTAAACAGTGAGGGCAGCACTTAAATCTACACAATCAGGCAGTTATATCTGCTTTTTGTTATTTATTATTAAGAAGACCCTTTTTTGTGGGGATTTTGTGTATGGATTGTTCAGATTTGACTCCTGATAATGGGACTGGAGATTGCAGGGATTGCATAAGCAGAGACAGTATGTTGACTCGGCCTTCTGGGGCAACCCCCTTGAGCAAAGCCATGGTACACGGAGGAAGATCTCATTGATCTTCTTTCATGACATCCCACGACCTCAAAGAGACCTGTAGCCCAAAAAGCAGCATAGCCATGTGGCATCAATAAAAGACCAACCATCCATCTTTTCTTCAAAACCATCAAATCATCAGCATAACAATTACGCAACTGACAGTCCAGGAGAGAGTTAACCCCTCCATGAAAAATTGTATTTTGGCCTTCCCCTCTTTTGGCCTTCCCCTCCTACCTGGTGCCACTCTGGCAAAGCAAAGAAAAAACAAAACATGGATTTATGTTGTATGCCCTTCAAGTGCTATTGAGTCCAAATTAAACAGCCTCCGCAGCTGGCATCAGAAGGAATTTAGCTCTGACCTCACGGCTCGAGCCATACATGCTCTGCCTGGTCCTCTGCCTGGTCCTGGCCCTCTTGTTTGAACTGTTTACTTCCTACTTCCCAGCATGGAAGTGCGTCACAGAGGGAGAAGAACAAGCCAGTGGGCTGCCATTAAAGTGCTCGTCCCTGACAGACGGCGGTTCTTATCATTTAGTCATCGCTAACTCACACATCCCTGCACTGCTGCTGCGTGGTGGTGTTTGCGCTGTGGCTCCAGTTGGACTCACCCAGCACAGTGGCCCTCTGTTCTGCATGTTCCGCGGTCCTTTTGACGGGCATCCGCTGTCTCTCTTCAGTGACTTTCTGATTGTGGTTTCATCAGGGGGTGCATGGACACAAGAAAAATGTTCATAAATGAGAGCGTCGTAAGCAGAAACCAAAAAACAATAGAGCATTCTTCTGGGAATCCAGAGCATAGATTCCTCCTCTTACAAGCCACAAACAGAAATCGGATTCTTTTTTTTTTCTTTGTGGTTTTTTAGGGAGTCCTTTATTTCGCTGACTTCATAAAACCATGCATTCTATAACATTAAATCACATAGAAGACTGCTATTATGAAAATTTGCTCAAACACAGAAAGATTTAGCTCTTTTTTCCCTAAGCCCTTCTGCATCATTGCATGTGTGTGTATGTGAGTGTATGTGAGTGTGTATATGGGCAAGTGTGTATGTGTGCCTGTACATGAAAATGTGTGTGTGTGTTTGTGTGTGTGTGTGTATGTGTACGTGCTGTAGCGTGAGAGAATACGTGTGCATGTGCATATGTGTGCCTTCAACAGCACTAGTGGGACGTGTGCTTCCAGCACCACTCCATTAGTGGTGGCGATTGAGATGCAGTATCAGGAGACTAGTAGGGATGCTGTTTGGGTAGTAGCAGAGAGGGTTAAAGCGGAGCGAGAGGCACAAACGTTCGATCATTTCCGCGTTCTGTCTTCGCAAAGGGGAGGGGGGCGAAATCCCCCTTTAAGCAGACCTGTTAACATTCGAACTGAACTGCTTGCCAATCTGACGGAGATCGATATCCCACTATGACGTCTTTGCGACACGCCTCTTTAAGCAGACAGGAACTGTTCGAATTTTTCTTCCATAGAGATGCATTATGTTGCTCTATCTTGTCAGTAATTAAGGATCTTTGGTAGTAGTGCCTGCCTGCCTGCCTGTCTGCCTGCCACTGATGGTCTTTGCAGACCCGGGGTGATTTACACTCGCCGCACCACGACCACAGGCTCCTCTGAAGGTGCCCTTCACTTCCTCTGCTGGATTTATTTTAGAGGGCCCAGGGCCCCACACGACCTTTGACCTCACAAGGGTGGCAGGGTCTCCCCACTGCAGGCACAGCTGAGGGGGAAAGAGGCGTATTATTATCACTACGAGTAAAGTGAGGATAAACAAGCTGACAGTGGATCAGAGTAACGCTAAACAAAAACTGGCCCACCGGCACCCTTCCCTCAGCATTATCTGACACTGTAAAATATTTAAATCATCTCAACATCATAACACAGTGCGCTAACGAGCTGACAGGCTAAATCAGTCATATGTTTGAGTTTAAGCTGAGGCGCTTTGATGTCCATGCTCAAAGTTTTCTTCAGTCATTGACATCAAGCTCTTTGATAGTAAGCAGAGGATGCTGATGCTGCATTGGAATGGAATGACTGATCCTACGCACAGCCTAATTTTCCAGGTGATATATTCACCCCTCCAGCTACACTCCCTCGTTTTCTCTTCCTGATCCTTATCCAATTCCTCCTACTCACAGCTGACAAAGTCTATTTCGATCTCACGCTTAGTCTGTGGTTACCGCTGTGTATCATTACACAACTCTTGATTTGTCAAGTTGTTCGTCTCTTCTTGGAGTTGAGAAGCTGCACAGGTGGAAAGTGTACAATGCCGTGGCCTCGGAGCGGAGTCAGTGATTTAAAAATGGATTTTCCTCACCTCCAAATTCCCCACTCTCCCACACAGAGCTCTCCGAGGGCCTCTGCTCTCCTCCTCCTCCTCATCGTGTCCGCAGACTATCATAAATCCCACATTGGAAAAACATATCCACAATTTAAATCTGTCAGAGCGGAAATCTGCCCTGTTGAATTCACTCCAGGACTGAAGACTGATATATGTCCTCCTGATCACTGGACAGTCTTGCTGCTTTAAGAATTCTTTTTATAGGACCTTGTAAGACACTTAATAATGGAGAAACAGTGATAACATTGTAAGTTTCAGTGACAATTCACTTTGGGGATATCAACACTATGCCCTAGTTTGTCTCCATGAATCAATGTGTTATACACTGATGTCATAACTTAAAGTCTGAGGTTTAAACCCCCGAAATTAATCAATTTGTCTTATTTTGACTTATGCACAGATTTTAATTATGGTGTTATGCATTCTTGAGTTGTGTCAACAGTTCCAAGATTAGCACACAATTTCCAAGAAGAAGCTAATATTGTTGTAATGCTTGTCTCTTGTCTGCTTTTTTGTTCTTTGGGAAGACGTAATATCGTGTAATATATTATTCTTAAGTCTGAAGCAACCACCTCATGTTACTCATAAGGCTTTACAGATCTTAAAGAAGCTAATTGTACCACTAGTGTGCCACTCTGCCACAACTTGGGTCCACTTGGACACATACTGAGAGGGTTGTCAGTCAGCACTCAGCACCGTCATTGCTGGGTGTCCAGTGAGGACAGTCTACTGTACTTCCGCTCCCGTGGGACTGCCCCAGACAGGGTCCTGGAGAGGACCCGCTGCTGTTGGGCTGCAGTGGCGCCAAGGCATGCAGGGCACGGCTTCGCTCTGGTCCACTTCATCTCAATGAGTCGACGGAAAAGAAAAAGAAAAAGAACACCGCCTCCTGTGCCTGTCGACGGGGCTGAGAGGTGAGCGCTTATCAAAGCAGCTGTCTGGTGGAGCCACAGCGCAGCGGCAGGACAGAGGCCACAGAGGAGACCTGTGTGTGTGTGTGTGTGTGTGTGTGTGTGTGCTGCGCTGCGCTCTACTATGCTGTGCTGTGCTGTGCTGCGCGGCAGGACAGAGGCCACAGAGGAGACCTGTGTGTGTGTGTGTGTGTGTGTGTGTGTGTGTGTGTGTGCTGCGCTCTACTATGCTGTGCTGTGCTGTGCTGTGCTGCGCGGCGGGCGAGCGGAGGCCACAGCGGTGAAGCCTCATTAAGCTCCGTCGGTAAACAGGAGGCTGATAACAGCCAGAGTGTCCTGGAAGGCCAGCGGCGTTTCCGCAACAACCCCCCCCCCCCCCCCACACACACACACACACACACACACGCACACACACAAACACACACACACTTACACACACACACACACTCACATACACGCTCCATCCCTGGCCTTTGCGAATGACTTCACTCTTGTAATTACAGTCCAGGATGCCCCACGACTGGAAATGATTTCCAGGTCCGTGGGCGAATGATTAAGAACCACGAGGGTGCGAGATGCCAGCAAGGGAGCAGAAAATTAGAGGAAGGGACAGGGTGAGGGGTGGGAGGGGGTTGTTGCTGCTGTGCTTTGGGACTTGGAATTAGCCCGTGGCTCTCACCAAGAGGAGAGAAATAAGGGTGTGTGTGCTGATGAAATCCTGAAGCATGAGAATATCCATCCCTCTCAGATGATGCTGAAGTTGCAGAAGAGCGGTTGATTGGTCTGACTCACACGCTAGCCCAGCTGCCCTCATTCCTGACTTGCTGGTAGCTCCTCTGTTTTTCTGAATTGTCTAAATCGTAGTGTTAATCATTGCGTTACATTCATCATCACTCTTCACATTTCACAAGTCTCTTGGACTCCTCCCCCTCCTCCTCACTAGACTGCACACATGACTCTGTATCGGTGACACGTGGAAATCTTTGTGGGTCTGCGAATGTCAATTATTTGAGGTAAAATAAAGCAGGCACTGCGTGCTTTTTCAAGGTCAGCACACACATCAAAGGAGCATCAGATACCTTAAGCAGAGGAAGAAGCCGTGCCGCTTAACACACATTTAACAGGCTCCAGCTGCCCGATAAATTCTACACTGTGGTCAGACTCCATTTTGTTATCAGCATAAACACTGGTTGAGGCTCTGTTGTTTGGTATGGGTCATCAAGATCCTCCGGGCATAAATCTGTGTGAATAACAGTGTGCATCCACAACAGCTCAGCTTCAAAGTTCACTTGAGTGTATCTACTGTTATCATCTGCCCAGTCTCCAGACTTGCACTACAGGATTCTCCCACAGCTGGCCTGAAGGACAAAAGACAAACACCGGAAACAATCTAACTTTATAGGAGGGATGCTAGCATGAGGCCAGCTTTATTTTTACATCAGTGAAGTTCTGCACGTGCACACAGAAAATGCTCTTTCTTTAATGAAGACAAGGTTTATCACAGACTCTCAGTAATCTTTTGAAAAAAACAAAGACAACTCTATTTAATTTGCTTTTCAATTAGAAAGCCTGCATAATAGCCCACCATTTTCAAATACTCACCCTGTGCAGCAACTTTAGGTCAAACTTTTGTATGGCATGTTGATGGGCGCTTAAGTAATAAAAGTGCATCTCCTGTTCCACCTGTTCTTTCTTTCATACAACACTTTCATGCAGCAGGCAAACCCTTACGTGTCCGCTATTACACTGGACACTGTAATGGTTGATAGGTGCAAGTGTCGGTGCTCAAGGCATTGATATTTGGCAGACCCTTGTCCAAAGCAGCAAAAACACCGTCTTGAGGAATGTGGATCTTTAAACACTCTGCCCTAATTCAAATGATGGGCAAAGTGCAGAGCCAGATGAAGATCTGTTGATCGAAACGTTGCCTTTTAACTAATAAAGTTTTTTTGGAGCCATTACAGTGTGCAGACCATCACCTTTACTCTTTGACACATTTTTTGTCTGGCACCTGTTTAAACTTTTTTGGATGTGCGCACCCGTCTCTCCAAATACAAAGTGCAAAGCCACTCAATGAGCAGAGTCTTGTGCTTGAATTAAAGATATTGTGGGGCATGTGCAACGTGGGAACATTACACTGACCAACCAAAGTTTGTGCTGACAGTAGGTTGTGGTGTTAAATTACTAGCAGAGGTTAGTTTCAGCAGAGGTGGAAAAGTCCAGCTTCAGAAAGTAAAAATCCAACCATGTATTGGGTATAACTGTGCAGTTAACACAGGTGATCTCACTAATTCGCTGCTCTACTGTACCTGACTGAACAGTTGTGCTAATTAGAATCAGCTGGTTCAAATCAATGAATGGTTGGCGCAGCTATGTGGAAGGACTTTACTCTTGGAAACTGGACTTTTCCACCTCTGACTTTTAGATAGACTTTAGACCTTGCCCTTGATCCACTATTTAGATTAGGTCCCTATGAGGTCTTCTGACTTGTAGGTCTTGTCACCTGTTCAGTGGAGCCAAGGCCTAAGCTAAAATGTCTGTTGTGCACAACATGTTGTGCCTTGTCATTGTGTAATGATGTCATCGTCACAGGAATACATCAAAAAGCAGCTTAGAAAAGGCTCAAATCCTTTCTTAATCCTTATTAAGATTCGTAAAGCACTAACTGAAATTGATAAGGCTCATTACAGTATATCTCTTAATGAACAAAGTTTCATCCGGCCTTTCATTTCATCTCACACAGCACTTGTGTATTGGAAGTCATTCACATTTTCATTCGGAACACGCCCTTTTCAATGTTCAAGTAAAACTAAATGTGATCTTTTCATAACATGAAAACAGCTGGAATATTCTACCCAGAGTCCAGCATCTGTTTGACATTAGGTAAAGGTAATTCTCCATTATGAGTTTGTCTTGGTTCCTCTCCATGTTAATTGACAAGCTTCAGTATGCCCCAGCTCTCATAACACACATCTTTAAACGTGACAAGTCTCAGAGCTTTGGCCTGGATGGGTTTCCCCTCTGGGATACGAGTGCACTCACAGGACATAGAACAGAGCTCTTGACCTCACAATAAACTCCTCTGTCTTTATTGAACCCTTGAAAGCTGTCCTGATTCTGTCCAGGAGTTCTAGCTCCAGAGAAAAACTGAATGCGTGAGCTCGTGGTCTGACAGCGCGTCCAAGGATAATCCCCCTTTAGCTTGGGTGGTCCGAGGACGAGCACGTCTCCACCTCAGGTTGACCAGAGTGTCACATGACAGCTGCAGGCAGGGCAGGCCTAAGGGATCCTCTGACCTAAATTGCACAGGATAAACCTGATAAGATTGGACTGCAGACTGGGCCAGATGGACTCAGATGCAGCTTCCTGACTGAAGGTTTGCTATACCGCATCAAGCCAAGTTGATGACACTTCCTCGCTCCGACTCGTAAACACCGACTCGACAAGCTCATTTATCACAACTTTATTTTTGTTCCAAATTGTGCAAAAAATACAAAACCCTCCATTGTCTGTATAAAGCCAGACATAGATATCCCATTACACAACATAGAAAGATAGCTTTACATCAAAGAAGACAATTTTTATAAAACACAAAAAGTATTTACAGTAAACAATTCCCATCGCTGTACAAAAAAACCCCAAGATTGTCCCCCCCTCAAACAAAATGTTCAATTTGAAATGAAACGCTGCGACAGGACTGAGGTAGCCAATACAAAAAGGAAAGAGACACACAGCAAGCAGCATGGTGAGTTCAACTGGCATTGAGTTCATTACAGGCATGTGAACCTACATACTGACATGTTTGCATATTTTAGCTTTCGTTTACAAAGTGGCCTACAAGACAGAGAGTGTAGACTAGCAAAGGTTTGAGTCAGCGGTCTGACCAGCTCAGACCTCCCGCATAATTACTATTATCTTATTACTGTGCTATGCGGTAGAGATTTACGGATCAGGCATACCCATTTGTCATATAAATCATTTTCCTGGTGCCTGGAACATAATGTAAGTTTCACTTAAATTACTCTTGGGAGAAACGAACTCTGGATTTGACATATACTACATTACTGTGAGAGAAGAAAAGATCTCGTACATTTCACTAGTTCAGGTGGGAGAAATAAACATTTGCTGTAATTACTATACGATTGTATTTCACCGAGTGAGCAGGGTAGAGTGTGACATGCTTGGCTGTGATCTTTTGTAAATGTAGTTTGGAACAATAATCTTTGATTAGAGGGGTTCTGTGAGAGCAGCAGCACACTGGACACTCTCTGTCTGTGCACGCACCCGGAGCCTCAAAGGGGGAGAAACACTGTTACAATGTTTTTGCACCTTTACTAAGATGTCTGCACACTATTGATTCTGGAAGGGATGGAAGGGTTGTTCAGGAAGGGTTTCTTTTCCTTGGAGGTGTGCCTCTCCCTCCCCCTCTCTTTTCTGCTTCTCCTCTACCTACTCAACGCATCCGTCTGTCCACGACTAGGCTCCTCCGCCCAGCCAAACACAGACCCACTCACACACTCACACACTCACACACTCACACACACACACTCTCTCTCACTATCTCAAACGCAAACACACACGCACACACACACACACACACACACACACACACACACACACACACACACACACACACACACACACACACACACACACACACACACACACACACATACACACACACACAGCTAAACCAGAATGGCAGGGACTTTTTAGATCTCTAGGCAAATAAAAAAGCATGAATAACAAAGCTGAAATGACGATGTAAAGCTTAACAAGATTTTTCTTCAAATAAAAAAGTCTGTACAAAATGATTAAATACGGAGTGATCAATATACATTCCCGTGTATGGTGATCATCAACAATTTAGAGTTCAATTTATAAAATGAACAAACATAATTTTATAAAAATGACAGAAAAAATCATTTGAAAAACAAAAAAAATAATTATTATTATTATTTGATTTCAGGTTGACATATTTTATGACATATAAAAACCAGCACTGCTGTTAAAATGTGATTGCAATCACACAGAATCTGTATCAACTATGTGTACGACTAAACCTTTTCAGAAATATAAACATCTGCAGTCTATACGAGTGAGGGAGTGATGGCGGAACCTTCCTTGTTTGGTCGCTTCCGTGAGTTGGCCGATCTCTTGTCTCGAATGTAAAAAAGTGCACTTGTTTGACTAGGAGTGGAATCCATTTATCCTGTACAAGGGTCCCATTCCCCCTCGAGTGGACGGAGGCCAGATAGTGATGCCTGCTATGGTGGCACACAGCATATGGTCACTTTCTGTCCAGAGGGCCTCAGAGTGTCCAAACGCTGTTTGGGGGGACGGATAGGAGGTTCCGTATGTGTGCTGTCACTCTCGCACAGAGAAGACACGGAATGAGCCTCCGTCATGACTGCTCTTACTGAAAAACACACAGAGAGAGAGAGAAAGAGCACATTTAAAGACATGATATTGCAGAAAATTGAAGAAAATGTATGAAGAAAAAGTGGCTCATGGTAGGATGACAGCATACAAACTCTAAAGCATATAAAAACCCCACAAACCTCAACCAAATAGGGAGTTTTAATAGACCTGTTTAAACCATTCTGGTTTGCCATTTAATATTTGACATACTTTGCCTGGTGCCATTTTGGACAGTGGTTATGGCTATGCTGAATAAGAAGCTATTCTAATATTGCACAGGGGACTCGTATTATGTCGTGAAATAGCCTTGGATGTATCTGGAAAGCATGACTCAAACACTGGCTCATTGTTACCTACGTTATGGCCTCACTTACCGTGACTGACCTCTCTGGCCGCCACTATTGACTATTGTGCTTGGCTTGATGGCTTTGTTATTAATTCATTAGTGGAGCGGCCTTGAAGCTTTGCCATCTCTGCTAATGTAAGGGTAACCGTGGCCTCAACTGGCACCAAATCAACCGCAATTATCTGATACAAGGGGAACCACTGAGCCCCCGACAGCTTTTCCATCCACAAGTTACTGGATAGGGTGCGATTATTTCCTTGTTAATAAATGCCTGACCACATCGGCCTCCCATGCATGAAGGTTGCATCAAATCAACTGTGTATCTTCTTGTCAAGGCCATGGATCCACTCCAATGGCACTCATTGTTATAGCTTTTTTGTTGGCCCTATCTTGTTACCATTGAGACATGTAGCTACTAATTGAGGTGCAGATCAATCAAGGCTGAGCCTGAGCTGTTTGATTTGACGGTCGGGTTTCTCTCTCTCTCTCTCTCTCTCTCTCTCTCTCTCTCTCTCTCTCTCTCTCTCTCTCTCTGTCGTTGCTTGACATGGGTTTCTGTCTATGCAGCAACTTTGCACACACACACACCACTGAGAACTGGGCTAAAGTAAGCAAAGCGTCCATGTGTGGTCCGTCCACATGCGGAAACCACACCATTACTCTTGCGCCCCTGCGTGCCAAACGCAGTTTTGGCCCTCTTGAGCCTCTAAGTGCCTGGGCATCTGACCATGGATTAGAGACCGAGACAGGGGCAGGGGCAGAGGGGTAAAGGCAGAGGGAGAGGGAGCAGGGCCAGGGGCAGGGGTAAAGGGAGAGGGGGCAGGGGCAGGGGCAGGGGCAGGGGCAGGGGCAGGGGCAGGGGCAGGGACAAAGGGAGAGGGAGCAGGGGCACACAGCAGCGTCCATGGCATGGCGGGCAGCGCTGGTACCTGTCTGACTGGATGCTGTTCTTCAGAGCTCCCACGTAGCTCTTCTTCCTCTCCAGGGCCAGGATGTCCACGTGGCCTCCGTCGTCCTTGATCACCCCGGCGTGGATGGCCGCTCTGCAGATGCTGGAGCTCTGTGGAGGAGGCAAAGGCCTTGGTTAGTACTAATGACCAATCACAACCAGTTGTCCTCTTGGTCTGATAGACCCAATGCATTCATACAGGCACTTGGATCTAAATAAAAGCCATAGAAGGTACAGGTACAGTGTACATTTCAGCACTCAAAAAGACACAGTATGTGTTATTAGTGAACATGTACAAACTGTTAAACTATTCAAAATGTTGATGTTACAGTCAGTTTCCTGAGAACAGTTAGTTTGTGTGACCTTGGTATTGCATCAGTGTGTGTCAACACGTGACCTTGGCTGGTGCCGTTCTACTGGTTTCGTAACAAGAACATGACAAAAAGGCATCCTCCACTCCCTGTTCACTGAACGAACACTCTCCCAAGCTCCACTAGTACTGCTGGCATATAAGGGCAGTGGCCTTGGCTCCAAACACATGAGCTCAGCTGTGGGGAACCCAGACCACTGACATCACTGGTATTAGGGAGTAAAGTGCTTCGCCTCGCGCCAGATCACTGCTGAGGCCCTCCGCTGATCCACCGCAGCCCGGGGAGCGCGCAGGACGCCTGGGCCTTCGGTCAGCGCTGCCTCCGAGTCTCCTGACCTATCGGATGGCGCCAGTGGGGCCACGTCCGGCAGTCTTATCACCCACACGCCTGCACGGCCAGCTCATTCAGCTGCCCTGCTCCTCCAAGGAGACGGAGACACGTGCAGGGTCACGTTCCCTCCCTGGACCTGGACCATTACTGCCCCCCGCCCACCCCCCTACCCCATCCCCTTCGCTCCCTCATTCTTGACCATTCCTGCCAAGCAGTCCCCACTGAGGCTGTTTTATCACAATGCCCCTTTCTTATTTTCACAAACTCAGTCAAGGTTTTTTTATTTCTATTTTTTTCCCCCCATCCATCTACGTGCTGGTGTGGTCGGTCTGTGAATGCTGGCCTCAGGTCCCTGAAACAGCGGGAGAGTTTGGGGATTGTTTGAGGTCCCTCGGGAGTGCACTGATGTGTGGCCAGTTGGACGGCCGTGCGGCTTTTGCAGTGGAATGCTGCTGGAATAAGCCAAAAGGCAGGAGGTTCAAGTGAGGGCAATGAGTTCAGACGGCCGCTCCCACTCGCACGGGGCAGCTGAGTCCAGCGAAGATAGAGCACTAGCCTTTGAAATTCAAATATTTAAGCAAGAATGATACGTTTCGTACGCAGCCCTATGGCTGGCCCAAGCTTATGGAGAGGACGTATATCTTGTAAATGACACCGCGAATCGAGCCGCAAATGTCAACTTTGGATGACACCTCATTTTTTTCGCAGCACGTGACACCAAGACACCATTTTCGGGGATGGCGTTCTCAGACAGGGATGCGATTCCACCCTTCAGTCTGGAGCGCTGAGCTGGTGGAAATCCAAACCATCCTTCCTTTCCCTGTTCGAGGCCAGACTGTCTGAGGACAGTTGTTCCATTAGCGGAGAGAGCCTGTCACAGCATGCTCGTCTGCTGAGCGGCTCAGAAACACACTCGTCTTAATGCAGCGGGAAGAATCCGCCGCTAACACAAACTGATCTACTGGTGTGTTTTTTTTCCTGGGCCATGCTTGAGCTGGTTTGAAAGCCCTGCAGTGATTGAGGGTGTCTTATGCAAGGGGCTAATGTAAATTAAGATGATGCAGTGTCTGGGTGTCCCCTGAGCAGAGGGTCTTCAACTCGGGATGAAGTGATAAATTACGAAGGGATGGCGGTGAGTGGAAGCTTCCCTCACGGCGTGAGGGGTTTTCGGATCCGGGCCCGGTGCTGGTCCGATCCCAGTGCCTGCGCTGGCCCTTAGTCACGGCGTCCCCGGTGCCAGCAGTGAGTCAGTGAGCCGAGCGCAGCTCTCCAGATCAGCAGCTGGATGCGGTCAGCCGCTTCTGTCAGAGACATTACTGGCCTGCGCCGCGCCGCGCTCCGCTCCACTGCCCCGCTCGCACGCGCCCCGGCGGGTTTTTGCGCCGCCTCTCCGAGGCACTCTTGCGGTCGCCGCCGCCACCACCGCCACAAAAAAAACCGGCACGGCACAGCCTCTTAAGTGTTTGTTGGCGCTTAACGTTACCCGATTACCCCCCCCCCCCCATCCCCCCTTTCCCCATCACCACCCCCGCCAGTTCCCATAAATCAGGTCAGAGCTGAAACCCATATGCCCCCGCAATCCCGGAGAAGAGGAGCCCGGCGTGTACTCACGTCGGCGTACATGCTGTTTCCAACCACCGGGGCCCAGTAGGACGGCTGGTTCCTGCAGCGCGCTGGACAGTATACCCTTTGGAGAGGACACGGAGGACACGGGCGATTAGGGAAACAGGACAGCATGAGCATCGATACATTTATGAGCTCGCCAGAGACTCTGCGGCATTCCTGAAGTGTATTTGTGGCTTCTAGTTTGAGCTACACACTATACATATGCAGTTGGACAACTTATGGTCAGTTTGGTTTCGCTTACTGCAAATATGAAACATTCCAGTAATACCAAAACGTAAAGCCTCGGTATTTGGCCCAAAACACTGGACTGATCTCTGGTATGAGGGATGAAGGTTTTTTAAAGCTTTCCACTGAAGTGCATGCTGCTTCTATCATAAGTATTTTAATATGGTAGAAATAGCCATATCTACCTGGGGCAGTTGGTGTAGGGCTTCTTGTATGGACATATCTCTGCTACTGTGGCATAGCAGTCCACCGATTGCCCTGTCGAGAGAGAGGAGAGGGGAAAGATGAGACACATTATGGAGCAATGAACCCAGTTCAACCCAGTTTCACAGTATTTACAGTGATGAAAGAGAAGGCATGCTGTTGAATGTGATTAAAGATACTTACTCTCTACCCTTGCCACAACAAAGGCATTGGAAGGTTTGTATTTGCTGAAAAAAGAAACATACATTACGATTATTAGCTTCATTCATGGAAGATTGTACTGCAGTTTTGAAGACACATTACTGATGATGACTCCTGTCTGTTTACAGAAGCACTATAATCTTCTCCATCATCCCTTCACCCAAACCATACCTGAAAGATTCAATGCCATTCTTTGTTGACTTGACGAAGAATGGTAGCCTGTCCTTCCTGGTAATGTCCACTACACCGCCACTATTGTCGATGACCCCATAATGCATTGCAGCACGGCAAATGCTTGATTGCTGTGGAAAGAAGCAATTGCCTTTTAGCGAAAAATGCCTTTGAAGGGTTACACACATAGTGTTATTGCTATGGAAACTCTGAGTAGAAGACTTACCACATCATAATACAGTGTTCCCCATACTTTCCCCTTCTTGTTCAAGCAGTTAGCAGGGCACTTATACCTGTTAAAGAGATTCAAATCAGTGAGTTTGGTGGCAAGACTGGTATCAGTGTACGTACTTTAAAAGAATGTGAGAAGTATGCTGACCTGTTGCAGGTAGATCCTCTGCATTTGTCTCTCATCTTAGTCTCACATTTAATATTCTGGGCTGCAAATCAGAACAAAGCTATTTTAGCCTTCAAGGATTTTTCAAGCCAGCTGTTAAAACACTGAAACTAGATATGGCATTATTTATGAACATCTCTCCAAACTCTCCAAACTGACCCAGGAACTGTGTGGATCTTGGGGTGGAGGGCTTGACCGCAGGTCTCCTGGCAGGGGTGGGTCTGGGCCTGGGCTTGGGTCTGGTGGTGGTGACGCGGGGCTGGATGGGCACCTGTTGTCTCTCCACCTCGTTCATGTCTTCTGTCTCAGGACGCTGGCTGTCTCCTGGACCAGAGAAACGGACACAGTCAGCCCCATACAAGTCACCAGCTGTACAATTCCTAACATTAGTATATTACAATTACATTATTCTTATCATATCACATTATGATAGAATCATATCATGACATTACAATGCAGTCAGTGCCACCTTTGGAGGACTACGTCACTCCCCACTCACCCTTATAGCAGAGGTTGTCTCTGCACCCTCCTCCATAGCTGGGTGGGCACTTGGAGCAAGGGCGGCCATGTTGGTAGGGGGCCTCTCCGATCCAGTTCCCCCTAAAGCGAGCAGAGAGCAGAAGAGGCAGAGTGAGTGTGAGATCAGCATAATGGCCTCACTGGCTGTCACAGATCTCTTCACACTATCACCATGTCCTCTCCAGAACCCGGAGCGTACACTCGCTCCCCAACTCCAACCCCCCCTCCCTCATCCCACTGGCAATTAAATCATCAGAGCCATCTGGAAAAGAAGAGGCAGGGCAGCCCTTGTTTTTCTTTCCTTCACCTTGATTATTTTCCCTGCGGCTGGAAAAAATGGTAGGCTCTCAATGTGTCATGGAAGGCTAGCTGTGAGATAAATACTTCCATTGGAGCTGCCTTTAGCATGGGGATAAACGCTGGAGACGTCGGCTAAGGTCAGTGAACACGGTGTGGGAGAAGAAGGGCGCTTACTTGGGGGAGTAGTTGCACACGAGGTAGACGGCGTTCTCCCAGATCTCTCCCCACACGTTCATCCGGGAGCATGTGTGCACGGCACATCCCACTCGGGTTGTAGTCGCCCAGACCAGCTACACACACACACACACACACATTTTAATACTTTTATTTGGATCTCAACACAAGGGAGGAATTACAGATCCAAACAGTAATGGAAACATGCTGTAGGTTTGTGCAAAATGCGATCAAACATGGTACGTACTACTATCTACACACACACACACACACACACATACACACACACACACACACACACACATTACATATTACATATTGCATTCTTATTATTATGAATCAACTACATAGCTAAAGCTTATAGTTTAATTAAGGATGGATTCATTGTATTATGTGTATGTTTTCGATTATTTTTTAACCCTTGAACCATTCAAACGTGCATTCAGTTGAGCTGGAACATTTCTGTTCACAGTTTACGGAAGTGGGGGACGCTGAGGGAGTGGGGGGGGTGGCTGCTGAAATGGGGGTGTTTGTCTTTGGCGATTGGCATGGGCAGACAGAGAGTCTCAACAGTTGTAATGGAGGGAGGCTTTTTAAAACAAGCGGAAACAGTAGCCAGTCCCCACACACTGCTTTCCTCTCTCTCCATCTCTCTCTCCATATATCTCTGTCTCTCCATCTGTCTCTCTCTCTCTCTCTCTCTCTCCATCTCTGTCTCTACATCGGTCTCCCATGCTCTCTCTCTCCATCTCTCTCACTCTCTATCTCTCTCTCCATCTCTCTCTCTATCTGTCTCTCGCTCTCTATCTCTCTCTCCATCTCTGTCTCACTCTTTCCATCCCCCTTTCTCTCACCCTGCTCAGGTCTGTCATTCTGTTGAGTGAGGAAGTGTTTCCCAGACGGTGCCACCACGGGCAGATTGATGGCCCCCCCGGGGCCCCCAGCGGAGGGCCAAGAGGGCCCTTCTCACTGTGCCCCAGCCACAGGAAGGAGATGGACCTCAAGTCTGACCCAGAGAGCAGCTTGTTTCCTGTGGACATCTGTGATGTTTCTCATGACCTGCCTGTGGGCCAGTCACTCAAATAAAGCTGCCATAGCTCCCTAGTATAGTGCAGTTTCCTCTCTTCTCAGTGCTTATGGAGCTGCAGAGGGTTCACCAGGGGTAGGCCATGTCAGCAAGCCAGCTACTGTACTTCAGCTCCAAAAAATGAATGAGAAATGCTTACTCAGTCCATTCTCTCTCTCTCTCTTCCTCCCTCTCTCTCTCTCTCTCTCGCTCTCTTTCCCTATACATACCGCACAGTGGGTTTGCATCCAGCCACACAGAGATGTCTGAAAGCTTTTTTCCCCTCCTCCTCCTCCTCCTCCTCCTCCTCCTCCTCTCTCACTTTCTCCCTCCCTGCCTCAGGAATGTACTTCCCCGTCTCGAGCCAAGGAGAGGCCAGTGAGGGTGACGACTGAGAGACAGTGATTCAGCAAAGCTCTCCGCTCTCCGCTCTCCGCCATCCCACTCCCTCCAGTCACCCTGACACTTCTGGGGCCGATACGGCACAGAGGAATATATCACCCTGGCCCTCCAGGTCTTATATAGCAGCGTTAACTACTGGCGGGGTAACCCCTGAACGCCAGACCCTGACACTCCAACTGCTGAAGACGCTCTCCCATTGTGTGCGTCCGAGGGGCTGCAACAGGGGGAGTGGGTGCACGGAACTTGGCGTTGTTCCCCACGTTCCGGAACCTTCAAAGGAATCCAGGTCAAACAGGAAAGTGATCCACGAGTCTGGGAACGGCGTCCAGATGCTCATGACCTGGTTTCGGAGAGAGGGAGTTGGAGTCGGAGGGAAAGAGGGAGGGAGGGAGGGAGGGCGAGTGTTTTCACAAACCCATCCCTGGTACAAAGTAAAGTCTGAGGAGACGGCAGGCCAGCCGTACACTCCTCCATTCTAGTCTTCCCCCTCTCTCTCCCTCTCTCGGAGTAAAAAAACGAGTAAAGAGAGGGATGGAAGAATGATGTGATGGGGCCAAAGAGGCTCCACCTTTCTTTTGGAACCTGTTCCACGTGTTTATGTGCGCTTGTGAAAAAGGCTCTCTGCCTCTGCTTAATGGGGTGCAGTTGCAGGAGCTGCGCCACACATGTTGTTTTCTACAAGCCTTGCACATACCTGAACCTGCACGTATGCACGTCACGTGTGCTATATATTAAACTCAGATGAGGCAGAGGACGTATGGCAAATAAACCCTTCACCGACACGCTCACAGGGCAGTTTGGAGTTGTTGTCAAAATAAGTATGACATTGACAGCCTTAAGTGGAACCCGATTGCTCTGCAACTGAAGGCTCTGTTGTTTAGCTCTAGGGGACCTGTACTGTATGTGTATATAGCTCTAGGTGACCTAGGTGTGCCTGTAGTTCCTACACTGTGCATCAATCTAAATAAGAGCATCATCTAAATGATGAATATCAGATCCATAACTCACCTGGGTGTAGTGGGTGCACATAGGTCCAGAACAGCGGTCAGGGCACCAGGGGTTGCACTCGTGAGGGTAGGGGTAGGTGTAGTCCTTGACCTCATCGTACCAGGCCTGCACGTGGTAGGCTGGCGAGCGGTACCTACAAGAGAAGAAAGGGGCCAGACACAGGGGAGAAGGAAACCATGACAACCCAGCCAGGAAGAGCAGAGATGCAGATACTGTGCAGGGAGTAAGTGGGTGGATGCAGGACCATGCTGGGATGAAATCCAACATGGCCGCCTTCTGTGTGTGCGAACTTTACGGATTCCCTTTTGGTACTGCATCTTCTTCCATTCTAACCTCCAACACCCCCCCCCCCCTCCCTCCTAACAACTACACACATACTGTACACACATACACACATATACACACACACACACACACACACATCCTGGAGAGGAGTTCTTGTGCTGTCCTGCGTAAAACAAGCAAACCCAAACAAGCTGACGCTCCCCCTGACAAACGGTCCGGGCGGCAGCGCAGAGAACATGCCTTTATATGGAGCTGAGGGACACAGATGGGTAGAGGAGATGAGAGGAAGGGGCTCGGACGAGCGTCAACTGATTTGCTTGGATGGGCCGAGAGGAAGGAAGGAAGGAAGAAAGATAGAGAGAGAGGGAGAGAGAGAGAAAGAGGGAGAGAGAGAGGGAGAAAGAGAGAGAGAGAGAGAGAGAGAGAGGGAGGTTGGGGACCAGTTGGGGAACAGGGGAGTGGATTCCTGGGAAGTCACCTGCTGTGAGGTTGAGCACAGTAGCCAGAATGAAATGTAGCACAGTGTGCCCTAGCGTAGTGTGCTGTACAAAAGACAGACCCCTCTCTCTCTCACCGCCACACAAACACACACTCACTCTCACTCACACTCACACACACTCACTCCCTCACACTGAGTGGTTGCATAATAGGTATTGTACTGTAAACACAGTTCCCTTGCCAAACACTGTCCATGCTGTTCAATAAGTATCGGGGCGCTCTGAGTGATGTTGGAATGTGTGTGCAGTGGGGCGTGAGTGTGTGTGTGGGTGTGTGTGTGGGGGGGGCTGGAGTGTCAGGAGAAGACTGTATATCAAAAAAAGGGAAGGAAGTACAGCAAGGGCAATGAATTCGGGGTCCAGGACTAGGGGTGGTGGAACAATGGTGTGTGATAATGCATGATGAGGATATTGCTAGTTGTATAGTTTACATGCAGTATGTAGTTTATATATCAGTACTATTAAAATGGCTTTTTTGGAAGGTTTTCACAGTTTAAATAAGGTTGGAAGTCAAATGAACACAAAACAAAAATAAATCTACAACAGGGCACGTATGCACACAAAAGATATTTCATCAGGTATATACATATATATGTACAGTATAGTGTATACACTCATCATGTGAATGGCTTACCTGCCCCAGTGCACTGCCAGGTTCTGCCCGATGGACATGAGGAGATCTGTGGGCCCGTGGTCCCATATGCACTGGTGTGCCCAATGAGTGGCGGAGCGCTCCAGCTGCTCATCCCAGACCTGCGCACACACACACACACACACACACACACACACAGGGTCAGAAAATCTGCTCCAAAAGCTGGCGAAGGCAAACACAGAGCAAGCAGAAACCTGTGGCTCATCTGCACCCCTCTACTGCTGACCCCTGCATACCAGCACCTTCTCTCTAGCGTCACGACACAATGCCCACGCACGCCTTTTTCTTTAATAGGGGGGTTTTATGAGACGACGCCCGAGACCGTCCGCTGATTCCCACACAGGCCCCACCACATGGAAAAGCTCTGCAAAGCTCTGCACAATTCCTTAACAACTGATCTGAGAACACGGCGCTTGAGAAGGCAAGTAAAACAGCCTGGCCTGACCGTCTGGCCTGCCGTGCCCTGCCCTGCACTGCACTGCAGAGTCTGGCGCGCCTCCACTACAAATCCACAGCAATCACGGTTAAATTAGACACGTTTCCCGCCGCCACCGCCGCGCGCTCTTTTCCCTCCACCTGTGGAGAGGAGCGGGAACAGAGAGAGAGAGGCGGCAAGAAGGGAGAGTCTGGCTCCTTCCACAGGCCTGTCTCCTCCAGTCACTCTCACTCTCTCTCTCTCTCTCTCTCTCTCTCTCTCTCTCTCTCTCTCTCTCAAACACACACACACACACACACACAGATATACATACACAACACACACACACACACACACACACACACTCAGAGGAGAGCACTCACTGAAGCTCCTCTTGAGTCAGTAAATTTCCAGAGCCTCAGTGGTTAGCCTCCCCACGCTTCCACGAATGTGCACAGACACCCACACAGCCACAATCACACACAGACATACAGACACACACACACACACACACACACACGCATACATACATACATTACACAGAGAGAGACGGAGAGAGAGAGAGAGAAAGAATGAGTCACACACACATTAGCTTACACACTTCTCTCTCTTCCACACATATAATCACTCATAAACTCACAAACTCACAGACGCACAAACAGACACACTCACACACACACACTCACAAACATGCACACTCACACACACACACTCTCACACACTCTCACACACACACACACACACACACAAACACACAGGTTTCCTCTCTTCTCTCCAGAGAGGCCGAGAGCTGGTCCAGGCCTCATGCTGAAGCCCTCGCTTGTTCCCTGAGGCTGTGCTGGCCTCGGCTGGATGCTGGAAGATTCTGAGCGGGCGGCTACCGTATTTCTCTTCCCTACACAAACCGCACTGGGCCCGACACGCAGACACATCAAATATGCACTCATTACCTTGCGGCCGGCCTCTCATTCAGCAACAACTCTGTCCAACCAAACCTTTTTGCACTCCACTCTGTAAGCAGACTAGACATTTAGAGGTCTTTGTCACCACTGGTTGCTAAAATTATTGTACAGTATAGATTCGAAACACTTTAAATGTAACGCATCCATCTATTTGATGATTAGACCATGCCAAATTCACCTCATTGTTTTAGAACTACAAGTCCCACAATGCAACATTCTTCCTGTCTAACCATAGGCTCACACTGCTCCATTCAGTCCCTCTGCCCGGGCCCCCACACATCCCCCCCCACACCCTCTTTGTGTGCCCACTGTGCCCTCAGCCCCGGGCTGGCCCTGGCCCTGGCACGGCGTCTGGCGCGCTCAGCAGGTAGCTTAGACTGAGCGTAATTATCTCCGCCGTGAAAAGAGCACCTCAGCGAGCTGGCCCCGGTCCGAGCTCCGCGCTCGCCGCTCGCGGTGAGTTCATCTTTTCCAAAAGAGGATTACTCCAGTAAAATCAACACGTCCCTTCCAATTAAGCCACGGGGGCCGAGCGGCCTGGCGGCGGCCAATAAACAGCTCGGCGGAGATTTATGGCATCTCCAATAAGGGTGACGGAGCCTCGGCTCAGACGGGAGGCAGGCAGCGGCACATGGAGCGGAGCGGATCGCCGCGCTCCGACGCGCCTCACCGGCTCAGCACCTTCCTCAAACAATGAGGGCTCCCGGTGCCATGGTCAACAAGTCCATTCCACTATTAGAGCCGGGATCCTGGCCGCGCCGCCTGCCAGCCTTTCCATCGCTCGGCTCTTCACGTCCAGGGGTTCTGAGTGCAACTCAACACTGAGCAAACGTAAGGCGAAGCCACTGATTGGCCTGACACTCGGTATTTGGGATTCTAATTTGTCAGTTGATTAAAATCCTCGCCATGGTCGCTGGCCCAACAATGCATACCAGCTCAGCAGGACTTGGCTTTGGTGTTATGCGCTCAACGCACCATCACTGGCCTGCTACTAGTACTGCATAATAACAATGAGCGCAATACACTGCATCACCGCCCCAGATTACAGTACATTCCAGTGCAGCAACTCCGGTGTAACAACCTGAGAGATGCTCTTGTGGAAGGACCCCAATTTCATAAGCAGAGCGACTACAAACACTGAGATTGATTAAGACTCGTTAGAACCCAGGTGACACAGTCATTACACAGTCCTCCATATTGGAGCTGATGGGGTAGAAGGACACACACACTCACCATGTACTCCATATTGGAGGCGGTGGGGTAGAAGAACACACACACTCACCATGTACTCCATATTGGAGGCAGTGGGGTAGACGGCCCCGCGCAGCTTGTTGTGCAGCTTGAGGATCTCGTCGCGGTCGGACCAGGGGATGGCGCGGCGGTGGCGCGTGTGGTTCTGGGCGGCGGCGGCGGCGTTGGCATTGTCGCTGTCGGCCTCGCTCTGAAGGCGGCTCATCAGCTGGCGCAGTTCCGGGGAGTCGGGCAGGAAGAGGGCAGCCGTGTGCCGGGCGACCAGCGCCAGGAGTGCCAGCGTGAGCAGCATGGGCATGGAGGAAGTGCGGCTCATTAAGAGGGTGTGTGAGTCAGAGAGAGCGAGAGTGTGTGAGTGTGTGTGTGTGAGAGAGAGAGAGAGAGAGAGTGAGCCTCGCAGGGATGTTCTGTATAGACAACAGCGGGCAGTCTTCTGTGAGCTGGACTCCTTTTTTTAATTCTGCGCTCCTATTGGCCCACAGATGGATCTGAAAGACAAACAACACACACACACACACACACACACACACACACACACACACACACACTGTGAGAAACTTAAAGAGGCACACCTCTCAAACACCTGAACGAGCTTGAACTTGTCCATGTATGTGTGCCCACAAACAAGCTGCTGTCACACACTCATCAGGGTGGACTAGTGTGTTTAGTGTGGGCTTGTGTTCCTCGGCCTATTTAAGGCTCAGGTAAATAGACTGAGCTAGAAGGGCACACAAGATGTCGATCCCCCATTCACTACTGAATAACCCTCTTCTGCCCAAACAACCCGGATGACACCAGCCATGGCATGCCCACGTGAACAAATGTGAGCAGCCTTACAACTGCTAAGGCTACCGACAGAACTGCAAATCTGTGTGTGCAATCATCCATCTTCCATTGCTGCATAAAACCTATAGCCGAATATGAGCCACTTGCTGAGTTTAACCTGAATGGGATAATGCAGCTGAGCATTGCTTATGGTTACAGGAGTACATGTTGCAAAGCTCTCCTCTCTATGGCTTCTCAAAGTCATCACTGAAATCACTAAGGGTCATCACACACTTCAATTGCATGTGATCCCCTTCAGTCTGCTCTAAGCCTGTTTCATCTCAGTGGTAAAAGAACAACAATCTCTCCTGATTTACTCAGAACCATAACAATAACAAATTGAAATCTGGCAGCCCTCTTCGACTTCATGCCACGAGTAACACCAAGCAGATGACTTTTAATTAAAAGCCATGTCTGCTCAAACTAGGCTTTTTTTGGTAGTCTGTGATGGGAGCTATGACCTGGCCTCCAAAAGCTTTAGTCAGCTGTGAAAAAAAACTGAAGCCGCTTAATCGAGCTCGTTAATTTTACAAGAGTGCGGAACTTTACAAGAGTGCAATCTTTGAGAGTTAATCACTGTCTGGAAAGAGAAAGGATTTACGCAGCCGTCAGCTCCGAGCCAAAACACAAGAGCGGCTCAGGTCATAAACTCTTCATTCTCATTAGATCAGTCATTTCTCTGACCTCATAAAAGCATCCTCTGGCTGACCCGGCAAGGACAGGAGGAGAACAACAGTACAAAACACAGGGACAGAGATTAAAGCAGAGAGAAGAGAAGAGGAGAAGAGAAGAGAGGAGAGGAGAAGAGAGGAGATAAGAGTAGTAGAGAGGAGAGGAGAGGAGAAAGTAGTAGAGAGGAGAGAGAGAGAAGAGGAGAGAAAGAGAGGTAAAGAGAAGAGAAAAGAGAAAAGAGTAGTAGAGAAGAGAGGAGAGGGGAGAAAGAAGAGGAGAGAAAAGAACAGAGTAGTAGAGAGGAAAGGGGGAGAGGAGAGAAGAGAGTAGTAGCTAGGAGAGGAGAAAGAAGAGAAATTGAAGAAGAGAAGAGAAGATAGGATAAAGTAGTAGAGAGGAGAGAGAGAGCAGAGAGGAAAGAAAAGAAGAGAGGTAAAGAGCAGAGAGGAGAGGAGAAGAGGAAAGAAGAGAGGAGAGGTAGACAGGAGAGGAGAGGAAATTATTGAAAGAGTGAATGAGGGTTTTTCTTCTTTTTCTTTCGTCGGGGCAGGCAGAGAAGTGCTGTGTGTGTGTGTGTGTGTGTGTGTGTGTGTGTGTGTGTGTGTGTGTGTGTGTGTGTGTGTGTGTGTGTGTGTGTGTGTGAGTGCTACCACTGTCTTGCGTGCATGGCAAATGCCAGTGGAGAACAGCACACACACCCGAGGGCACATGCCAGCCTGCCTGTGACAGCCACTGCCTGCTGGCAGCGAGAAGTCAAACAGCAGAGCTCTTAAATCAGCCTGCTGAACAGGACTTCACCCACCGGCCAGAGACAGAGTGGAGCCACTGCCATCACACCGCTTCCTCCAGCCCTCTCTCTCTCTCTCTTTCTCCTCTCTCTCTATCCCCCTCTCTCTTCCTCTCTGTTTGGTGGTTTTGGAAAGGTTGGAGGTCTGACACCAGGTCGGCGTTTACACCCAGCCACGCTGCCCTGGCTGCCACGCCTATCACCCGAGGTGCTCCACACAGCACTCCCTTTTACTGCCATTCTCATCTCGCTCCTGAATTTTATACCGGTGTGTGACAGAGATCAGGCAGCCAGGCAAACACACACACACACACACACACGTGCGCATGGCAAACGCGCACTTTGGTCAGAGTATCCATGTCCTCACGCAAGCGCACACGCACACGCACACAATATTCAAACTTTTTACGACACACTTTCACAACCTATTTTTAAACACACTTCTATTTCAACCTCCAGGGTATATGAATGTGATACAAATGATGGCTACTTGCGGTAGCTGTTCAGTGACATCTGCTGCATCACACAGACATCTATGCTACAACGTTTCCTTTCCTCGTGCAACCGGCAGACAATGAGAAACAACATAAACAGTATGGATATTTTATTTGCTGCCCTCTAACGTCAAGTCTCTGTGGGAGCCGCATTTAAGCATTTATGCCGGCTGGAGCATGTATAGCGCTGTTTTCACAGACTATCCCACCTCTGCGTGGTTCCCTCTGCAAACTCAGCAACAGAGAACACGCCTGACCTGCGCACTTGCACCTTCGAGACCTGCGCACTTGCACCTTCACAACGAGAGCAACTCTAGATGAAAGCACATGAAAAACATGCATGCCGTCAAAAGTAACCAGAGCACAACAGTCCTGCAGTATGCTGACATGAAGCCGAAAACACAGATGCATTACATTCTTTAAAAAATAAACATTGACATATCCTAAGCTGTATCGTTCAATTGGATAGACAGTGAAACAACGTTAGATGTTATAATGGTCAAAGCAATTATAACAGTTAAATACAAAATCAAGCTCCTGAAATACACAATTATAAACGTAAAAAGTATTTTACCAATCTCTGCTTGATCACGGTTATCCCCAAAGTCTTCTGTCTCTTTGTAAAGTGTTTCTTTACAATGACTAATTTCCAAATCTGAGAGGCAGCTAAATAGTTAAACCAGTTGGTCGAAGGTATACGCACAGGAACGCCGGGACTTCTGACTGGCGTTTTGGAGGTTGTTCACCGCCTTTTATAGTGAATGAGACCCGGGCTGTGGACCATGAAAAAAAAACTGCTCTCATCCCGTTCACTCCCCCTGTGCCCCCTCAAGAAGGCTATGTTCCTGGCAAGCGCCGCGCGCTCTGACGAAAGATGTCGAAATGAAAACGCAGAGAATGTAAATCACCAGAGACGACTTCCTAAGACGCGCGTCAAATGCGTAATGCTAACCAAAACGCGCCTTATCTCTTCACACGGATTAAACATCGTATACAGACTACTGTAGACGACAAAATATTAATTAAGTAGATCACCTGACAGGCTAGCAAAAAAAGCCTTACAAAACCTACAAGGTTATATTATGCTATTATGCTATTATACACCCCGTTTGATTGTATACGCTGTTGTGTGTGTGTGTGTGTGTGTGTGTGTGTGTGTGTGTGTGTTCATTTATTTATTTATTTATGTATTTAGTTTGTTTATTTATGCGTTTATCTTTTTTTCATGTAGTTTTACATGTAATTGATAGGATCCCATTCAGCGGGCGCATGTATGGCGTTGAATTACAGTGCAATCTGTTGTTGACATAGGCTACTGTACCTAGCCTAACGAGGGGCGTCTAGATTTCTATACTGTACCACCATTTGCCAACCTTGGACTGGTACACTAACACTTGTCTTAAGAGATGGCATACTAACCATTGTCTTGAGAGGCAACATATCCAAACGTCTTCCTAACCTGCTTTTTTGTTTCATGTGAAAAAAAAAAAAAATCAGACCACACATATTGTGCCCCCGGAAAAGCCCTACACTGCATCTCTCTGGAGAAGGCAAGTTAATTCTGTCTAGGTGATGTTTTTACTGTGGCAAAGGTTTCCAACAGCATGGCTTCCACATTCGATATAGAATTTCAAAACAAGCTGTAAAAAGTTATGGCACTTGGCTGAACAGAAGCCCAGTGAAGAGGCCAGGAAAGGATTAGTACCTAAGCAAGCCACCAGAAGACAACATGTTCTGAGGACATGGCTCGTCCTGGCATCAGTGTCCCTGATTTGTGATTTATTTGTGGTGCTTGTCTCTTGTGTCCCACACAGAGGACCTCCTGTCTTGTACACAAGATGATGGTTAATCTCTGGGGGCTTCACATGAAGCATATTCAGGCAGAGGATTTGGGTCTTTCCCTCTGCAGCATCCCAGAGATGAAGACTTGAGCATGCGGTGGAGGCTGAAGCATGAATCACAGCATGATGTTAATGCCCAGTCATATAAACAGTCCATGAGGTCAAGTGCTGTAAAGTGACAGCAAAATTGTAATCTCTACACTATAAAATATAAGCACATCCATCAGTCGATTCATTTATTACAAAAGACTGATGATTCCAGGACATGAGCTGTTTCTGACGTGATATGACATGTTTCTGTTGAATTTGTCATCACACCTGTGCTCAAACTTGTCTTTCAAAGAGGCTTTCCAAACATCAAGATGAGAAAATCAAAATGCTTGTTTTTAAGAAACAACCTTCCGCAAAAACAAACTGGAAGCTGTCCAAAAGTTGTGAGTGACAGATGGCAACACTGCTCGTCATCAGTAGATTTCATCTCTTTCTACATGAACAGCAGAATATGCCATTCCTTCATATTGTGTCATCATTACAAACAGAAAAGCAAGACAGGATGTGACTTACATATTCCTGTACAGGCTGTACAGTATCTGTCTGCAAAAGCTTTTAAAACAGAAAAACTCATCTTGGCGACCCAGCCTTGTCCTACAGGGAATTTTTCTCCTGCCTTTTTCTGCCTTACTAGGAAGAGCCTCCCTCCCATGACTACCATAGCATAGCGTATGTAATGAAATGAGTCAATAAAGGACAAGGTATATATGAGATACCTCCTCTCTTTAAGACAATATTTACATGCGATTAGACTGAATACAGACAAAGAGGAGAGTGTATAACAGCTCGCAGACGCAGCCAGGCGCTGTGGTATGTCAGTAACACTGGGGATGCTCCAGGGCAGGAACTCTTCAGCTTTAATCCCCTTCTGGATTTATTCTTTGTCCAATACATGGCACATTTTTTTTCTGTCTCACGGAGAAACTGTTGTATTGACAAGAGGCTGAAATGTCCTTTCACACATCGCCAGAGAAACCCTCAGTGAAACAGCAGTTCAAATAGACAGGACCTTCTCCTGAATAGGCCAGATTCTTCACAGTGTGCCATATGGTTTACAATAAGAACCCCCCCCCCACCCCCCCCCCCCTTTCACTCTCCGGAGTTGGCGAGGACCCCTGTGCAGTGTGCCTGTTTCGGGTTTACCTTGGAACTCGTGCTCCAATTCTTCAATAAACTGGGTTTGCAACATTTTGGTTGGAAAGGCCGCGTGGTCTTGTAATGATTCACAGTTGACCCGTAGTACCACCGAAAAGTGCCAGCGCTGCACGAACTGTGGCAGTGAGTAAGCGGTGGAGCTACAAGGGGGAAAACCCATGGAGTGCCATGTTTGTATTAACATCATAAGATCTCATGCAACTCGTAATTGCAGAACTGTGGAAAATAATTGACAATTTCACTAACCAGAGCATTAGAAAACCTGACACTCTGGTACTAACACTCAAACATTAAGCATACACCTTAATAGCTCACCTCAATATTCTGCACAGGACTGGACATCGGTCTGCCAAATTCCAAACCCTCAAGTATATAGTGACCACTGTCCACTAGAGGACACTATTTCCTGATTTCTATGGACAGAAATCCTGCCAGGGGACCAAAGAGAGAATCACAACAGAATAATTCAAACCAGGTTCAGGAACATCAAATTAAGATTTGGGCCATACTGATTTCACTCACTGGATGAGTTTATTCACATAGGATATTCGCTTTTCTGAGAAGACACATGAAAGAGAGACTATGGTCAGATTGTGAGGAATACACACACACACACATCTTCTCCTGAGGGGAGGGGGGCAGTATATTCTTGGCTGTTATGTAATGGGGATGAGCTAAAGGGGGTCGTACTGTAGGAGCCTGCTGATGCTCAGTGGGTCTCTGGTTGCCTCCTGTATCCTTGACTCAAGGCTCGGCCCATGATGATGTGTGCGTGCTAGAAAGAAGAGAAGGGTGGAGGTTTGAGGTTCACACCTACCTCAGCGCTCACAATCTCTCTCTCTCTCTCACCCACATGCACACACACACACACACACACACACACACACGTCCGTCTCTCTCTCACACACGCATACACTATCTCCTTCTCTCTCTCTCTCTCTCTCACACACACACACACACACACACACACACGGCAGCCAGCTTAGAGGTTTATTTAGAGAGGGCCTGCGGAGATCCTTTGAGTGCCGCTGCACACCGTTTGTTTGTTTCCCTTAGCGACTGAGAGGCTCTACACGAGTTGCTGACGGGAAGCTGTGCGATGGGAAAGGAGAACAGAGCGTGAGGTCACAGGGCCGACACTGGACCAATGGCTGAACTCGGACCAGACAGGTGGTGGGAAGACCTGAACACAAATGAGTAGACAGCATAACACAACAGCAGTACATGATGGTCCTGCTACACAGAAGAGACTAGATTCCCTGATTATGTGCACACATCACTTGACATGTGGAGGAGGAGGCTGCAGGGATAACAGGCCATTCCTGAATCCTGAGTGTCTGCATACCCACCGCAAGACCATTGCCTTGGTGTACTAATACTTTTAGCTACATGCCAAAACAAAAATCAGTTCCTCACTCACCCAAAAACCACCAAAGCTAAAGGAAATACTAATGGGGGACAAGCATAGATGGGCGGTGATGCTTACTCTAAGTGTGTAAGTGCAACAGAGATAGTAAGATGTTTGGTGTTAAGGAGACTGCACTAGCAGGCAAATACCAAAGCTTAACATTACAGAGCTCAGGTTAGACCTGAAATTAGTGTAAAGCTTAAGCCAGGGGTCCACCGACCGAGTTAGGTTGCGACTGATGTAACAGCAGGCTTAAGTTGTGCCAGACCTAACAGTAAGGTCATATTGAGACAGACCTAACAAACAGCAGGACTGTACAAAGGCGGAGGCTATGGCCGAGCTTGGGCTGCAGGACAGGATGAATTACAGTAGGCCTACTGTAACAGCTGGTGCCTGGACAGAGTGTGAGCACGTGTTTGGGATTCCTTTCTCAAGGTCCACAGTTTGTTTGACTGGAGCAGGAGGGCTGGCTGGGGGCTCGAAGACCCAGACCTCTTAAGTGAAAATAAAACCGCAAATTACTGGATTGTGAGGCCCTACAATCAAGGGAGTTTAAGTATTGTTTTAAATGTATTGTTTGACGTATCAAATGTTACTCTTCTCTAATAAGAGCATAATTTTATGCATGTTTGGTTGACATGGCATTCTTTTCACTTTTGCGTGCCTTGATATTCCTCAGGCCAAGAGAAACCGGTTGAAACGTAAACAATGGGCAGCGAGGCTGTGGCGACCCTGGACACAGATGAGCCACATGATCTTGAGGAACTGACCGAACCCTCTGTGATTGTTCAGGTTCCAGTTTCAATTGCAGAATATCCTGTGCTCATTGTTCATGCATCCAACACATTAGGGTGTAAAAATGTCCATAGGGCTCATTCATCTTCAAGGGAATCAAACAGTGATATCAAATGATGTGGAAAACCAGGCACAGTCCAGAGATCACTGTGACACAAATGATAAGCGCCACATGGAAAAGAAAGCACCCCACCTCTGGTGATGACTGACTGACTGAGATATCGGTTGACGTTTAGCAGGTTATCAAAGACTCTGAACCAGAGTGGAGCACCAGCCTGTGTTTTTCTGCTCTCAGATTTAGAGACGATCGTTCCCCCGCTCAGTGCTTGAGCCAAAATCCACAGGGCAACATGCCTATTAGTGCTGACCAGATTGTTTTTGAATGTGATCTGGCTATAAAAATCCACTCGGTCCTTTAAAAAAAAAAAAAGCCAAGCGGTAAAAAACACAGGCCCTAGTTGCCAGAGCAGCTTGATGAGCCCATCTCTGCATTTAGGTGGTCTGCCTGTGCCTACAGAGGATAGCAATTTCTCCAC
Source organism: Sardina pilchardus (assembly GCF_963854185.1). Taxonomy (NCBI): domain Eukaryota; kingdom Metazoa; phylum Chordata; class Actinopteri; order Clupeiformes; family Clupeidae; genus Sardina; species Sardina pilchardus. The sequence continues at coordinate 30,404,459 of NC_085004.1, read as the reverse complement.
ACATGCTGCGGGCCTATAAAGAGCTCTTTAACATTGTGGTCACACGAACAAGGAAAATACCTCAATTACATGTTAGCGCCCCAGAGAAAGGCACGGCAGGCCTCAATAATGTACATCTGACCTGGTCTGCAGGAAACATAGCGGGGAGGGGGAAGAAGGCGTGTAATGACACCCACCAAGCAGCAGAACTGTAGATTTGAGCAGTGTGAGGACACCAGGCTCTGCTCAGTAGGCACAGCCCAGGGATCAGCGGCTCAGTAAGAAATTCATGAATGGGAACCCAGCGGTGAGCATCACCCACAGAATCATAAAACTTGGCCATGTTCCTGATGAAAAAAAATCACATGAACACTCCTCCATTCAAGGATCAAGGTGCCCCCCCACTGTGTTACACATCATTAACTGCTCAATTAAACTGGAGCAAAAACCTAAAAGGGCCAACTTCGGTTTTTTTTTTTTTTTTTTTAAAAAAGGTCTGAATGTGAAAGCACCAACAGGAAATACATCAAAGAATTCAGTGATAAGCTGCTTAAAAAAATGTTGCACATAGCAACATTTCAAGATAACAGCATACCTGGACACAAACATCTGAATCAACACTGCAGCACTGCTGCATCCGTTCTTCAATCCCATCTACCCCCAACAAGAGCAGAATAGGCACTGAGGACATAACACATGTATTGATAAATAATAAATTAATAAATTGTCGAAACTCGGGATCACGGCTTCTGATATTTACATGAGTGAGACCAGTGTAAGGCCAAAACCAATCTGGAGAATCTTTGACAGAATGTCAGATATATAGCAGTGGTAAAAGATTACATAAAATAAGTGTTATTTCAGGTCCTGATAATAAAATACTTTAGAGCCTGGGCTACACTGAACTATTTCCAACTGGATTACACACCATGTTGTAACCAGGAATGGCAACACTGTAAAGTGTGCACATTAACTCAGCAGGCATGGAGGACCATGTCCAGACATTTCTGATTAATACATAAAACAGGACACATTTTGACATTCTCGTCGTCATAATCAGCCCTCAAGAATCCTTCATAGCCTATTTAGTTTTGTATGTGATCGATGTGTAAAGGAACATAGAACAAGAATCTCTCTACAGTGCTATTAAACAGAATTATCTTCATAAGCACTATTCCTGTTTTGAGCATCAGGGTATCTACCCTTGGATGACCGTTACTGCAAAATAAACGGATTAAAAGAAAGCCACAGCTAAGTGGATTTTGTGAGTCTGCAATACATACTAACAGAGTGAACATCAGTTTCTCGTTTTATTTCATTCTTTTGGTTACAGTGCACATTCTTCAGCAGGGAGGTCAGAAGAGTGGAAAGACTGCAATGATCAAATATCCCCTTATTTGAAAGCACAGCATAGTCCTCTGACTACACTTCAGTAGAAACACCCCTTTTTTTTCCTCCACAAGTTTTTATTTGAACAATTGACAAAAAAAAAAAAAAAAAAAGTAATAACGCGCTGTAGGCTGAAGATGAGAGACAGTATAGTTTGTATTTTAAGTTGATTTCCCAACACTTCAAGCTCTCAGCAGACATAAGTGTTAGGAAGCACAGAGTGAAGAGGAGGACATCATTGAAGCTACACGCCAGGACATTTCCTGGTCGTAACAAAGATTGAAAGAAGAAAAGGGAAAATAAACCGAGGCTGAACATGTACATCAAGACTAACAGCTTTTTTTGTGCATGGTTCAAACCTCCATATTAAAAAAAAACATTTCCCCCAGAAATAAAGAAAATCAAATCAACATTTGACACCATAAGTGCAGCACTTAGCCATCTGCACATTTGAACCAACACTTACATTATGAGTCGACATTTACTTTAACATGGTCCACTTGCTTTTTTTTCCGACAGTCACCATAGTGACAATAATAATGGCTGGCAAATCGACTCTGGTGAGTAGAATATATGATGCGATGTAATAGTGAAAAGATACCTATGAATCCTTTATCCATTACATGTTAGTTCAATCACAAAGAGGCAAAGGTCAGTGTACAACAGTTCTGTATACTTTGGTTTCATATGGGGGAGGTTTTACTTCACATTATGTCCACAGAACGCAAAAAAACCCAAATTAGAATGACTGAACTGGTGTTCAAAAGCCTCAAGAAAAAAAGGGTGTCAAAAGTCTTTGCGCAGATCGAACTTCCAATCTCAATAAGAATAAGCAACATTGCAAATGCACAAGTATATCAGTTAGTTGTCCATTCGTCCGTCTGAAGGTGGCTTCTCCCAATAATTGAACATGGGTGAACGAAGTAAAACAGAATTAGAGCAATCTGATATGTTTTCCCGTTGAAATCACTGTTGGAGTGTGTGTGTGTGTGTGTGTGTGTGTGTGGATGTGCTGCAGTGAGGAAGGATATAAGAAGCTCATTTGTGAGATCTGAAGTGCATGCTCTGCTATATTCCACTGTGGGAAAGAATGAACTCACAACACGGCCCTGCGTTCCTGTGGTCATAGACAGGACAGTGTGAGAGCCACTTCACAAGTGACCTGTTCCCAGAAGCTGGTGTACCTTGCTTTATTCAATGGCCAAGTGTGTGTGTGTGTGTGTTTCTGTGCCTATCTGTGTGTGCAAGTTGTGTGGATTACTGAAGCTCTTCACAAAGCTGTTAGCATTGCCTGTACACATCATTGTGATACAAGAACCACAAAGCAGTTAGAAAGGAGTCATGTTCAGCTCCAAAAATATGTAGAATTTAAGTCTATTCTGGAGAAGGGTAATATCTCAAATGCAGTTTCACAACATTGAAAGAGAAAAGAAAAAGGTAAAAAAGAAAAGAAAAAAAATACCCAAACAAAATCAATTCCGCGCATTTTGCACATGAACCCAGTTGAGGAGAAACACTGGCAAAAGCTGAAAAAGAAATAAATATAAATCAAACATAGAACTTGTATAACTTTATTCATTGTTGTGCTTTACCTTGTTTTTTTTCTTTTCTTCAAAAATACCAATTCAGAAATCCTACAGCGAGGAGTGGGCAAAGACAGATAATGGGCAACATATGGAAGGAAATGTTGAACTTTAAATCCATAGCATTAAAAAAAAGAATATCAATATTTCTGATAATCAATGGAAAGCACTGACTTCTACACAAAAGCAAACATGATGTGCCTCTTGTGCGCATTCATTCATTGGTAATCGTGGTTCCCAAGCTGAGCGCCACAATCTCGAACACTTCAACAGAGGTGCAAGAGAGGGAAAAAAAAGGCCTCGGCTACTGGGACCAGAGGTAACCTCCACAGAATGTTGCACACCTCTCTCTCTCTCTCTCACACACACACTCTCATACACTCACACACACGCTCTCACTCACTCACGTGAACATCAGCCTCGCCCCTGACCCTTGCCAGTGCTAAGGCAGTTGTCTGTCTGTGGGGCGAGGACGGGGATGAGGGGGAACATCGAAGGTTTCACCTCTCTGCGGAGATCATTAGGCTTATGGGCCTATGGCCCCGCACTCATCCAGAAATCAATTTCAGGGAACAAAAAAACAAAAATAACAAAGACAAAGGAAGAAAAAAAAACAACAACAAAAACAATTGGGGATGGAGGGCTGGGGGGGAAGGGGAGGTAACTGAAGTCAAGTGTGATGAGACCTTCGCCAGTCGTCTCTCTCAAGTGTATGCGTACACAGACAGCCAGAGAACAAGCAGACCACTCAATAGGGAGTGGAGAAGAGGGCCATCACCCAAATGTCATTTTTTTTCTTCTTTTTTTTTTTCTTTTTTAAAACGTTTTGACATATCTGCAAAAAGTGTGCATCTGCACATCCAACATCTCTTATTGATCACTTTTTTAACAATTTTCTTACGTGCACAGAAGCGTTTTTATAATCTTTAATCTTTTTTTTTTTTTTTTCCTAAAGCGCATTAAAATTGTTAGATAATCATTCTAAACTCTACATCCAGAAACCACACCAGGGCTCCCTCTCTCCAAATCAGGAAGCCCCGCTTGTCTTAGCGCACCCGAGCACCTCCGCTCCTCAGCTCTCTTCCATGGCTCAAGCGTTACCTAGATTTGAAAGCATCAGCGTCACGACGAAGAAGAGGAGGCGGAGGAGGAGGAGGAGGAGGAGGTGATGGTGGTGAGCGGTCAGGAGCAGCATCCTGGTTCAAAAGTTGCTAGACAGATAGAGACTTTGTACGTGTAAGATCTACACACAATTTTTGCGGTAGTTTTTGCTGGTGCAGGGCCATTTATACTCTGGTCAGAAATTTGTCAACAGGATCATGTTTCTTTTTAAACCGCTGCAAAAAAAAACAAAAAAACGAAACAAAAAAAAAAACCAAAAGAAAAAATTGAGGAAAGAATTTCGGCCAACAACTCCCCACGCTAAAAGGCAAAACACTTTGATTTTTCTATGCTGTTTTTCTTTAAAAAATAATAAAGCAAAGAAAAAAAAGCAAAGAAAAGAGAGAGAAAAAAAACATCAACTTCTTTCCAGCAGTCCATCAGCTACAGCCTCACCAGATAAAGAGTTCTTACTGTGAGTGAATCCACTGTGCCCAGACCGATTGAGGCTGAGGTCTAAAGAGTCTTGGGTCCATACAGTCCAAACCCCCCCATCCCACCCCCCACCCCCCGCACCCAAAGCAGACCCCCCCGCCCCATAGTCCCCCCATGTCCCAGCAGCTGTGCACCGTGGACCCCTCAGGGCCATCCATTCGGCCCATGGTAAACCATCTCTGGAAAGTGTTCCCACACTGTTTTTTTAGAAATGTCTTTTTCACTTCCAAAAAATATTAAAGGAAAAAGGTGCCGCTGGTAAAAAGCTGGCTCTCAGGACGAGCAGGGGAGGTCGAGGGGGGGAGGGGAAAATCTTGCAAGATAAGAAGTTGGGCAGTGTTCCTGTTGAAACAAATGTGAATGTGTCTGTGAACATCTGTATGTGTGTGGCGTGTGTGCTAGAGTGTATGAGTGTAAGTGTATGTGTGAGTGTAAGTGTATGTGTGTGTGTGTGTGTATGTATGTATGTGCATGTGTGCATGTGTGTCTACGTACATACGCATGTCAAACGTACATACATGTGGTTTTGAAGGTGTGTGAGTTCATGTAGATTTGTTTCTGTTGAGGTGTACTGAGGTGTGTTTTTGTGTGTGTGTGTGTGCGTGTGTGTGGTTTCTACAGCAGGTCGACGCGACGGTAGTACAGCAGGTAGGCAGTGCGCTCCGCGGTCTGCTTCACCACCTGGTACTGGTTGATGACCTTCACCGCCTGGTCATCGATGCGCAGCCAGCCGTTCAGACCGATGTGGAAGACATCCGTAGTGTAGTGGCCACCTGTAGCACTGTTCCCGTGGTGATACACAACTGCACAGAAAAGAAACGAGAGATGAGCATGGATTCCTGTGTTGCTGGGGAGACCTGTTATTATCCTGTTATTAATCACAGCAGTTTATACCTGTACTCATGAATGATCAAAAGGTGAGTTAGCTAGTTGACTTGTTAGTTTTAGACAAAAAAAAAAACAACTTTACAAGACCATAGTTGTCTTTTTAACAGCTGAAGACATTGTTAACTGATAGATTTTGTCAATAAATCACAAAAACGTCAAGCCAGTTGGTGTGGTTAGGGGAACAGGGATTTGCTTAACTGTATTTCACTGCACAATATGCCATGAAATTGAACAAGGACCTAAAAACGATTTGCTCACATGCCAAAATTAAAAAACAACAACAAATGAACATACATTTTGTCATACGCAGCATACGAACTCTAGCATCATAATATGTCCTTGTACAAGGCATAACAAGATCCAGTGCATTCCATATGTAGTAACTATAGCCATGTTTGTTTGACGTCAATTCCATCAATAGAGGATTAAATCCGAGAGGACACTGTGCGTGCAGATGTAAACAAACGCATGTAGTTCATTCTGACGTAGTGGATGGTATTCACCTTGCACACGTGTTCTTCATTTAGAGGACTACCCTGGAGCTCTGATGCATCTGGGTATCTCCCCTACATAATCCCTTTGGGACATTCGTCCACCGCGAGTTTTCCTACTTTCTGGCCATTGCTCATTACATTGTATAAACACACTTGCATCAGCGTCCTTATTTAAGGCAAGGTCTAATTCGGGCTTTAAAGTGAAACCAGGAGTCTGAAGGGGTGGTGGTGGTGGTGGTACACTGCTCCAGGATCTGATACGCATGGACAGTGTTATGACTAGGTCAACACAGGAATGAGATTGCATCTTTTGGCAAGTAAACACAGCAAGTGGGGCTTACCCGGGTTCCCCTGATTGCACGAGGGAAAAAAGAGAGCTCGCTCAAGATTTCCATAAAGGTTAGAGCAGCGTATTGGAATACTTCACTTCCTTCTGCTAGAGGGGGGAAGTTTAGCTTTCCATTGCATTTCCCAAAAGATCGTTGGGGGATGGGGAGGTCTTCGGGAATATGTGAGCACTGTTGTAGCAACAGTTGCTAGGGGGCTAAGGTAAAGGCAAATACTGTCTAGTTAGCAACCACCTTTGGTAAAGGTTCCAACAAAGAATGGGAACTCTATGGATAAAATGGCACCGATAGGCTCCACTGCCCTTCTCTCTTAGGAACAAGGTAGTCTCTGCTGCTGGGACACACCTGCAGAGGCCCCTCAAGTGAGCCGGCCGTCTTGCCAGGAGGTTTCCACTCTATTCCAACTATGCTGGGATCTTAATCAGTGGACGCCTCACAGTTTAATTTATTGCTGTTCAAAACTCCTCAGGGATTACACGGATTTGTTGTTGTTGTTTGTCTTAAACACACACAGACCAAAAACAACACAATTACTATTGGTACACAAGTACTATTTGTTTGACCAACTATTTGTCCTTGTTACTAGTACAAAATCTGCAAATGAAAATGATGACATACCAGTACCAAGTACCAGTCCAAGTATGCCACTGAAAGAAATACTAGAGAGAAGCCTTCCAGCTACCATCGATACATCAACCTGACCTAGATTCAGATACCTCAGAAGCTCCAGAGATGTCAGAGAAGCTAAGCAGGGCTTGGAATGCAATCTGGCACTGAAGACCAGCGGGCTTGCTGATATGCGGTGGACGGATTTGTAGAAAAATTGTAGACTATTTATGGCAGTACAAATGTTGAATAGGATACACTTTCTACCAAAGTACCAAGGTTTCAGTCCCTTTTAATAATGCTGGCAAGTTGTGGCTCTTTTAAAGCCCAGATAACCATATACAGCATGCAAACTCCTCACATATATACATACATCACAATATAATAACCCCACACACTTTCTGCCTGTAAACAAATAATAATAAAAAAAGACTACCCACCTGCAAAGAGCCTGTAGGTTCTTTGGCCTTTGAAGATTTTGCCCCGCACCCCTGGAGACAGAAGATCTGAAAGGGGAGTATTCACAAAAGACCATGTTGAGCACACAAACAAAACACTGATGCAGTACAACGCAATTATTACGCCTTTGGATTTGGGTTTTGTTTGGGTGTCTAGGCCATTATTTTTAGCAACAATGTTGGGGTGAAAACATTGGCTTTTGGAAACAGCCATCCAGATTGCACACATATTGCAGACGGGTGCGATGGCAGGCGGGACTCATCCACCACTTACTAGACTAAGATGTAGCCTACTTTTAACAGCAGGAAACCAAACAGGCTGGGTCCAATTCCTGGGCAGAAGGAGGAGGAGGCCAACGGCTCACCCCCCTCAAGCTAAGCTGGGTATTTTTGGGCAACATTCTATCTTGTGGGAGCTTGGGTTTCATCCAGAGGGAATGCAGGGAGAAAATAATCACCAGAGCGCTCATAGGAGCTCCTTCTCAGGCCTGTTTCAGCTCTGGTGGGGTGACCCACTTGGCAGTGAACATGAAGCGCGGAGGTGTAGGAAGATGGGCTGTACGCGGGATTACGGCATGTCTCTAAATATTAGCAATGCCGCAGGCACCCGGCCAGCCTCCATCAGTTGGTGAGCGTGTGCATTGTAAACAGTGGGCTTTCTGCAGGTAAACAGATGCTTTTTGGGATGCTACTTCATAAGGTTACAATTATACATTTGTTAACACTGCAGGTGTGCAATGGTATGGTATGACTAGACACAGAAGCCTATGATAGGCTGAGGATGTTGAACTTGTAGGGATAGCTAGCCAGTTAACGGCATGAGTAAAAAAGTGAAGAACCAAACAGTTCTAACAATCACGGTTCTTGGGCATGATTATAACAGCATTCTGACGCTTGTTTCCTCTTTAATAGATCAATGTGTGCACAAGGATTGATTGAGTAAACTAATGTATGAACCAGTCAAGGAAAGTCATACCTTTACTGATTTCCAGATCTACAGGGTAGTCGATATTCTTGATCAGCTTTTGACATCCACCAGTCTTCTCAAACACAAATCTCTTGAGGTGAAGGACCAGAACAGGGGGCAGCTCCTCCAGGGTAACTCTCCGGCTGATCTCAATCTAATTCAGGAGAGAGAGAGAAAACAACAGAACAACAACAAAGGGGTCATTAGCAACATATTCAAACCCACATCAGAGGGGAACCCCACCTACACACACACATACTAGCTGGGTACCACCCACTCATCCAGGGGGGCGAAAACAGCACGCCCCTGCACCAGCAGAGAGGCACATCTAAGAGCAGGACCCAATCTCCAAACCGCTGAAGTTGTTAACAAATCAGAGGGAACATACAATTAGCCGTTTCACAAATCTGCATCCTCAGCAAGTCGTGTAACAAAAGGCACTTGCTGTCTTGCAAAAACAAAAGACCTCAGAAGAGAAAGAAAGGAAACAAACAATGGAAGAGTGTGTGTGGGGGGGGGGGGGGGAATAGGCAGAGCGGTCTATTGTGCCAGCTGGTGGACAGATGTGGGCCTTCATCGGTATTCTCCCAACACGAGGTTATGGCACGCCGGCCAGAGCCTTTACTACGTCCTGACTAGGAAACATCAGGGCTGTGGAGCTCTGTGGCCACGAGAGGACATGTAGCATAAACAGTTCCTTTGTGTCCTGAACTTTGCAGTCTTCGGAGGGTTTATGAGTGTGGGTGTGTGTGTGTGTGCGTGCGTGTGTGTGTTGGGAAATCGGGGACAATAGATTAGACTAATTTCAACAAAAAGTCTTCGTCCAAACAAAAAACGAACAGCCACTCCAAAGGAGGATTCACACACAGTGCTATTCAGTTGAGGGCAAGATGGAGGGGAGATCAGAGAGACACTGCACAAACATTGGCACTGTCTAAACACATGTTGACGAATACAATGGGGCTTGTGGTTTTCTTTTGGCATTGTGCACTTCCAAGACATCCAGCTTTACGGAGAGACAGGATGACTTCCAACATTAACTATAGCAAGTAAACGTATGACCAAAGGTGCAGACTGATATGACATCCATCATGTCCCAGGTCTAAACCAGGGGGTCAGGATTTGACTGATTAGCTTCGCCGATTAGCAAAGCACTTCCTCGTCGCCATTTTCCAGAAATACATCATGTCCGGTGCCGTTTTACCTGCGTTTTACTCATGCTGATTGGTGGCTGTTCCACTCTCAGCTCATGCACGAGCTTAGTGTGGGCACGAGCTCTCCTTCTGTACCTTACGTCAATCGGTAACCTGGCACTTAATTGGCTAAGTAAAACGGCACCGGAAACAAGCCCCTTGAAACGCCATGTTGAAGCCTGAAAAAATCGTTCAATTTTGGCACTTTTCACTAGCCTAGCATTCCCATTGAAATGAATGGGGGCGGGACTTGTTCACTTTCTCCAGTTCTTATAATACCTCCATGGTCTAAACGGTTTCTACTTGGAACATAAATATCTTCATATTTCCACCCTAAAGTCTCTGTCTGCAATTCTGCACTGGCGTTCTCTTGCCGTTTAGTCTACATGGACATACAATGATTATACAACTGATGGCTGAACTGGGTGTGGTAGGGGCTGATGTGCTGCTCAAGTCTTCGGGTATATTTGATACACGGGACAAACGTGTTTCTTACTTATCTTTCTTATTTGTGGTGGTTGTAATCTATTAGTAAGAGAATTAGTATTGCATTTTTTTTGTTTGTTTATTTTTTCTGTTATTCCTAGATGTATAGTGAGTGACTTTTAGCCACTTCAGTGCATGTGCAACATGAAATAAACTCTGTCAGTGTGCATAGTCCACTGCTCTAGTGTGCTTGGCTTTCTATTAGAGCTCAATGGGCACAGGTTATTTTTCAAACACCGGTTCAAGCCAAGCTTATTACAAATAAACACTAGGCTTCAATGGTCCACATTCTACTCGGCATCAGTTGTGTAACTGAGGTTCTTACCTCCTGCTTGGTTTTAGTGGTGTAGCCCTGAACAGACTCGCGTGCCACGAGCGTCTCCAAGGCTTCCTGGACGGTGCGGATCTTCTCTGATTGGATGTCCAGCTGCAGAGTAAAGAAGGGCTGGAGGGTGGCCGACTCCTTGGAGCTCTGTTGGTACACCACCGACCTGTACGCAGGACACACACACACACACACACACACACGTACACACGTGAAAAGGGTGTTACACTCGTCGGTGGAACAGGTCGCACCGTGTTTTCTGTTACCAAACAACTTTGCTATGGACTGACCTTTCTCTCTCCAAAATGACTAACACAACTGGAAGTTTGGCAGACTTTCATTAGGAAAAGACATGCCCAGTAAGGCCACAACTGTCATCAGCGTCCAAAAACAAAAAAGGGCAGCATGATTTCTAAAGAACATCACATTTTCGCATAAACACATCTCTCCTGGCATCTGAGAATTAATAGGCCAACATGATTAAGCCTAATTGTGGAGACAGAAAGAAATATCATCTGATCCAAAACCTCTAATCTCACTGGGCAGAATACCAGATACTGATTATAGGCCAGCCCCTCCTCTCTAAATTGAAAGACGTGTAGAGATATTTCAGTAATGGTAGCAGTTTTATTTGAACCCTGCGTCAGTAGACGAACAGAATCATGTACTGTTGGCCACAGTGTTTTTTTGGGAGACGAAGGGCCTTCCACAGAGCAAGCGTGATGATGAGTCTACTGGCTCTCATCTGGTGGCTGGCGGCAGACCAGTTTATAATGCTTGAACCGCAGAGGTTTCAGCAAGGGGCTGGGCCGGGTTGGGTGCTAGAGGCCAGCGTTAGCGGAGGATGGCACCACTCTTTACCAAACACTCTCCCGGGCTCCCACGCGCGCCTACCGAAAACACTGAAGGCCTGGCCAACAATAAGAAGGACATGGGCGCCGTTGGTGCCGTGGTTCTCCAGCCGACTCAAAGAAAAATAAGCAGAAAATAAGGTGCTGCTGCTCTTAGGCCAGCAGAGCGCTTCATGCTTTTTTTTCTTTTCTTTTTGCATTACTGCGGAGGATGGATGACTTGCATAGCACACCGTCTCCTCCCACTTTCCACGAACTAGCCACACTGGTTGGTGAGAGCCATACACTGTGGTGGCTTGGAAATAGTCGGTTGGCGTGGTGCGGCGTTGCCGTTGGCCCCTAACCTGATGTGGCCTCCAAATATGTCTGTGATGGGGGTGCGGATGAAGTCTGTCTGGCGGGTGATGGAGGTCTTGTTCCTGGGGCCCACTTGCTCCCACTCGTCATCGCTGCCCTCCTCTTCCTCCTTCTCCGCAGAATCGTCCGCCAGTCCTGGCTGGGAGTCGGGGCCATTCGGTGTTGATACTTCTGTTCAGGTACAGAGACAAAACATGTCTAAAAATACAAACTTTTTTTTTTTTTTTTTTAAAAAAGGTTGGAGAATAGACAAGAAATTAGTGGGCAAAAGGGTATGGGATACAGAAATGACCTCAGGCCAGACTAGAGCCTGGGTCCTCATGAACATGGACCCTTATACCACTGCTTGGTCAAATTTCCTATTGTGATGCTCTGTTTGGAACGTGCATTATTTTTCTATATACCGCACGGCTATGAAGTAGTTCCCTACTTTTGGGCTTATTACACTTGAATATTAATTCGCCAATGTCAATGTAACGGTAAAAACAACAACGTTGTATCTAAGACAGCGGCAATATAAACGAAAGTGATAGTAGCAGTGGTATAAGCGGGATAATCAACTCCGCGCCGTGCGTTTATAGAAAAATAATGCACTTATCGAAGTGTAAAGTCCCCTCCGCCTGCGGCGTCGGGTCCTTATTACCACTTCGAACGTGCATTATTTTCCTATAAACGCACGGCGCGTCGTTGATTATCCCTTACATATATGGCCGCTTGCACCTCAGCTCTCCCATAACCCCCCCGACCCACAACAATATGTTTGAAGCCAATTCAGTTTGAGGCCAATTCTGTTCTGTTCAAACACTTCATCTGTTCTAAAGGGCCAAGTCTTGAGTCATCAGTCATAATCTGTTAACAAGTAGTATAAACCACTGGCAAAAATTATCAAATCTCCACTCTTGGAGGATGTTCATCCAGTGTTTTTATTTTTTAGAAAGAAAGACCAATCACAGATGTGCCTAAACTATTTCTATTTAACAGATGAACGTTCTGGCTTGTGAAACATAGCTAAAAACAAAAGTAGTAATCAAAGGCAAATTATTCATTTGTCTTCAGATCATGTAGATGAAATAAAATATGGAAATCACTCAATCCTGAGGAAACAATTATGGAATCACAAACCTAAACCAATCATAATTAGTGCTTTGTTACACTGTTCTTCTGGCATTTCCCCTTGGGGATCAATTTATTGGGGATCAATAAAGTATCCATCTATCTATCTATCTATCCATCTATCTACCTATCTTTTATGACCGCTTGAATTCTCTGAGGCATATTTCTCACTAATGTACAACAGTATTCTTCATCAATCAGGTTTCAACTTTGTCAAGCAGTTGACAGATCAGCTTTACAGGTCTTGTCATGCACCATTTTCTTCAGTTCCCATCATACATTTTCAATGAGATTGAAATCCAGATTACTGTCCATGTCATCAACTTGATACGTCTTCCAGAAGAACAGTTCTTTACTCTATGGCAAGATACATTTATCATCCTGAAAATTTGACTTACTCATCACCAAAACTTTCGATTGGTAGAGTGACAAAGTGTCAACATTTCAATGGACACTTGTGCATTTACTGTAGCGGTAATGACTGCCATCTCCCCTGGTCCTTTGCCTAATATGTAACCCCATATCATCAGTGACTTGACTGTTTTCTTCAGGCAGTCATCTTTATATTTTTCATTTATATTTGCTTATGGTGGCCTAGAGAGGCCATCATGAACTGAATCACAAATCTGCATTAGACAAGGAGATGATGCTGGAACTTTTGTTGAGTACCATTCCAATTCAAAACTCGGGGGCAAAGAACGTTGAAACTTCTCTTCAGGAACGACATATCAAGTCAATGGCATGGCCAACAAACAGTCTGGATCTTAATCCCACTGAAACTGTATGATGGAAACTAAAAAAAATGATTCATGACAAGGCACCATCCTGTAAAGCTGATCTGTCAACTGCTATTCGACAAAATTGAAACCTGATTGTTGAAGAACACTGTTGTACATTAGTGAAGTCTACGCCTCTTTTTGTTTTTTTTATGTTTTTGATTCCACACTTTTTTCCTGAACATGACCTAAAAAATAGATTGCCTTTAATTAATTCTGTGCTAATTCTGAGCTGTTTCACAAAGCCAGAATGTTCATCTGTTAAATAAAAAATAGTTTTGAGGCACATCTGTGATTTGTCTGTCTTCTAAAAATAAAACAGCTGAATGGACATCTTCCAAGAGTGGTGATTCCGTCATTTTTGCCAGAGGTCGTAGTAACTATGGGAAACATCTAGCCTTCATCTGATTGCCCAACACAGTCCCAATAATCATCTGGAATATTCAGTCTGTTAAATGTGACCCACTTCTGATATTTAGCTCACATGTGCCACAATCCCAATGTGCAGCGTTAACGTGTAAACAGAAAAAAATGCACATGGATTCTGATATTTTCAGATAGATTTCTGGCCTCATTCATATGTGGAAATACATCAGATATGAATCGGATATGTGCCAATGAAACTGCAATCTAAACGGGCAGATCGGATATTCCCATCCATCTATTCCAATCTTGGGTGTTATAAAATTAGTGAACCATGTAAACACAGATATCTGATAAGCGTTACTCTGAAACATAGATGTAAACAGGCAAACAGCCAGAAAATCAGAACTGTGCACCATGGCCTGCCAGTGTTAACACAGCCTAGACGTCTAGTGTTCCTCAAATGTGGATTAGTGACAACCCTGGCTAAGGTAAGTCAGAGTAAGTGGTAATCCTCCTAACAGAAGAGCCGCATAGCTTTGTTTGTTCGGCGAACAAAGCAATGGGACTCTATTAAATTGTGTGGTAGGAGCAGGCTTCACTCAGTCTCTTGGTTTGTTTTTGAGAGTGCTAGACCAAACGTATACATGTTTACTAAGAAAAGGGAAAAGGTCGCACACTGAGGAAGGCGCTAAGCCGAAACGCGTCAGCGCAACAATAAAAAACACGTTTATATGCAAAGTGCGACCTTTTCACTCTTCGATTAAAGACTGATATATAGCAGATGCTTTCATCCAAAGTGACACAGACTCATGACGGTGGGTTCGGGAATTGCCAACTGTTCAGTGGCGACGCTACCACTGCTCCACCACACCCATCTATTAGGAGGTTTACCACTTTTGAGTCAACTTCACCAGGCTCATCACAAATTCCCGTTCTAGGATTAACCCCTTGGGCTACATTTCTTGCCCACTAACGACACAAGGCAGCACACGCTTGTTGTCTGCCACATGGGGAAGGCTTACTCTCTTCTTGTGGAGAGATGAGCTTTTTCAGCGCCAGCATTTCCTCGTGCAGGCCGTTGAGGGTGAAGCCCAGGTACTCCTCCGCATCCTCCTGACGCCCCTGAGAGGGAGGGAGGGAGAAGGAAAAAGAGAGAACATTGTCATTCCCATACCCATTCCACTCCATATCAAATATGTTTCTGCTATTGATAGTGTCTAGTATTGTCCTTATACACATCATATTGCTTTGGCAATATTAAAACTTTACAGTCACACCATTAAGGGTAATTGAATTGAGAGGCAATGGCTGGCTAATTAGCACCACACACACACAAACACACACACACGCACACGCACACACTTGACTTAGCGTACTAATAGCGTCAGCAGGTAGAGGTCTGCTGAACAGGGCTGACGAACACTATATTACAACACTGACTCCGTGCAAGACTCACTCTCAAAGCCAGGTAACAGGTCAAGGCAGGCAGTCAAGTGACCAGGCCTGACGAATACTAAACCACAACAGACACACACACGCTTAAAAGATTTCCTAATTGTGGTCTGGCAGCCATGCTAGGTTGTTCGCTTATTAGAAAAAAATCTGACTCAGAATGCAGAGGACGCCTGATATCTACTCTGCTCTCTACTTTGTGGTTTTCTTTGCAATGCTTAACTGAACGCGTTTGCGAATTCCCTCAGGTAGCACAGGACATTTAGGTAGAACACAGTGTTCTCTCTCTCTCTCTCATCAGATAATGCTTCAAATAAACCCAAATAAAGAGAAGCGGTACACAAATGTCTTGTTGAGGGAGGCATAGAGCTCTTACCTTCTCCGAGAGGCTCGATTTGATGAGTGTGAGGAGTCTGTAAATATAAGTTGGCTCGAAAGGGACACCTGGCCGAATGTCTTTCATTACTTTGTCTCCAGCAGCTAGGGGGAAAGGTAAACGTTCATGTGAATATCGTTATGGCTGCTTAACAGACCCATGTAAAACACAACTTAAGGCAGAAAGGTACACGTTCATGTGAATATCGCTATGGCTGCTTAGCAGACCCATGTAAAACACAACTTAAGGCAGAAAATAACAATAAATGTTACAGTAACAGTTGTTGTACCATCATGTAAAATATAAAATAAATGTGAGATTTTAAATGTTTGTTGAACAATCTTCAACATCCAACACAGACCACTTGAAAATGCTCTAGTGGAGCAGTTATTTGAGTTCTTCTTTACCTTGCAGTTTGGCCTTGGAGGGCACAGGCATGTTACTGAATTCATTCACCAGCCGAACACTAGAGAGGGAGGAGGAGGACACAATGGAACACCACAAATGACCTTGTCAATGCAAAAATCACACACTGGAAAAACAGCCTTGCTCATTACGGAGTACAATCCACTGGACCCACTTGAGACTGATCACTTCTGACAGCTGACAGAGAGTCTGATTGTATGAAAATGCTCTTCCAGAGCCGGCCTAACATTTCCACTCTCATCAACGGGACATGCAGTGATGTAGTGTTTTCCCCGATTCAGACGTAAATTAATCTAATCCACATTAACATTTCGGACACACAGCTGAAACTCACAAGTTATCCATCATGGGTGTTGATGTGCATGGTCTCTGGGTTTCACTGAACAGGGGGATAGACTTCATCAGATGATACATTGGGGGACAAGCAATCAGGGCCTGCAAGGTCTTAGGGCACAAGTTAAGGAAGCATTGCTATGAACTTCTCAAGGTACAACATACAAGGAAAGCAGCGCACAACCACCAAGCACAGGGTGAGGTGAATGTCGGAAAAAGGATACAGCATTGATATAGCACCAGTTTCCCTTGTTGATCAGTCCTCTGGGTTGCAAAGACACTGGTTTGTGTATCAATTTCACATTCTCAATAAGTTCTGGGGATGCAAGAAGCGAGTAGTTACATGTTGGCGAGCGAACACCACAACTTGGTTGCTTAGTTACGACAATATTACAAAAAAGAGCCAGGCCCACATTTGGAAAATTCCATTGCTTAAATTATTGGCTACTAAATACAATTTTTCAGCTAAAAATCAATCAAGGTGTCAACAGATGGAAATCGGCAAAATAACACCTACTATAACAAGTTTCTTGGTGTGAATTACAAGCAAGTCAAATACACTGCAGGAATCGGTACAAGAAAACACTTAATACTTTGAGCACACATTACACAAGTTAGAGTGTTTGTGGTTTGTGGCTGCATCCATGTTCAGACTCAGAGGTTGTAATTAAAAAGCATTACTAGTCAACCTCAAAATAATTGGTACAATGTTGCGACACCACTGATATCTACGTATAAGCCATTAGTGGAATGGGACTTTAAACCAGTATGACGTCAAAAGGCACGTCGATGTGCCCGAGCTGTCATGTTATGAAACAAACATACAGAAGCACAGGTGGCTCTCTCACACACACACACACACACACACACACACACAAGCACACTGCAGTAAGTCAGAAATTCGAATATAATTCAAGAGTGTCAAGAGTATAATGAATTTGACGGCATTTAAATCACTGGGAGCCACCTGCTGTACTTTAGAGGACAAGCAGAGGGCAAGCATATGGTGGACCATCAGAGCCTTTAATCAAAGGCCCCCCCACTCGGCGGCCATTTTGCAACCCACTTTGGCCAGTTATCTGGCAGTTATTTTCCTATTCAAGTGAATGGGGAGGTGTACTGGAAGGGCCGGAGTGTGTGTAGAGACTACTGCCCTATTGGCGTTGGTGACTAATCCCATGCATTCCTATGGGGGATTCTTTGAGTGCTGTGTCTCCTTACTAGAAAGTCTCTGATTTAATGGACGACGGGGATGACATGACATCCCATTCCAGATTAAAAGTGCAGTCCAAAAACCAGGACCCTATCTGAGGTAGCAACACTTCAGAGTTTTATCTGAGGGACAGGATTTTGTACACTGTACCATATTTAGCCGGCAGACAAAAACCCCCATCGCCCCATAAATAATAAACACGATTAAGCAGAAAGACGGAAAATTCCAGTTGTGAAGAGGATGGGGGGAGGAAAACAGAAGGAGTGATTTATTTACTAAGGGTTTATATAAAGTTAACAGAACCAGATGATATTTATGAGCAGACACCCTTTCACGAAATGAGGCCAGAACAGAAAAATGGATGGTTCCAAGGGCACAATAGTACATGCCATGACACTTAATTAAGAGCAATTAATGGACCACTAGGAATGTCTCTCTTGGGGACCTGGCCAATTTAACTCTGCTGCCATACCACAGATTCTGATGTCTCCATTATACTACTTGGACTGTCAAAGTGTCTAGACACCGGACCTTTGACAAGGACTGCCAGCGCCTGTTCCTCGTCTCGGGGAGATGAGACATTATACGGCACCGCAAAATGGGATGATCACACAGTTACCGGCATGAACGCCTTAAGGCTAGCAAGTCCCTTTCGAACCACACATGAAGATCCATACAGCAGTCTCTTACGATGTCTGATTCACTGACACTTTGCTGCACTGTAGACGCAAGCCAGCGATAGCGCCGCCACGTCACACAAACTGCAGTGAGTTCCCAGCAGAGGGATGCTGTGACGGTGGAATCTACCGACACCAAATAAAACCGCAGAGAAGATCCAAGTCTTCCCAAGCAGGCTGTACTCCTTTTATGAGCCCAATGTTCCAAAGAGGTCAGTGGAACATAAGCAAGTGGGAAAGAGGGAGACGCTCATAGGCAATTAAGTCATGTTTTAAGGCTCAGGCGCACATTGTGAAATTCTTCAATTTCCATCTGCAATCAGACTAACATTTGGGGAAAACCCAGACTAAGGTCTGAAAGCTTTAAATTGATGGTGTTGTCAACGTGGCAGTGAAGTGGAGACCGCAAATGCCATTAGCCGTGAGGCTACTTTTATCCCTGTGCTCCTGCAATGGCTTGACTGCACAGGGAGACGACCAGATTAGTAAACAATGGGGGTCTTTGATGCCCAAATGCACAGACAGAGGCATGTCATCAACCATTTAAAGCCCCTTGTGAAACCATCTAGAACCTTCTCTGACAGCGACATCTTGGAAAAGCTTGTGGTGATCCCAAGGTCGGGGCACAAGAAAACTTTTGTAGAGGTCTTGACATTAACTTTGAGTGCTGGTGCCATCTAGTGTTCCAATATGTGTTGTTTCCATAAAATAAACAATGAAGTATACAGACACACATATACACACAAATATATCTTACCAACACGTTTCTACAACATTTCCCTTTTTGAAATACAAATTGTGAAAATAATACAAGAACAATTTGTGCAATTCACTGTAAGAGAGATTAATACCGCCCGAATAGAGACATTCCAACACATATAAGTTTGCTGCCACCCAGTGGCTCATAGAAAATACTACAAATTATAATACACCAAATATCACTGAAAAAAGGCATGTGATTGAACTCAACCAGACATCACAGAAACATCTGCTATTTTGTTTTGTAAGAACAACACTAATGGCAGACTTCTGCAAAGCACACTTGGACTTCCCACATGTGGGTTGCTCATGACATTTGAAACAATACATGTTTTTGAAACCTGCAAAATAGAACACAGAAACTCATTCACTAATGCCTCTGTGGGCATCACAGGCACCGCTGTGCTGTCACAGGCACCGTACATTACCTGCCAGTTTGGGGGCCATGGGGTCCTCTGCCACAGGGACAGGGCCCTCCCGGACCTCTCCAGCCTTCTCAGGCACCTCGGCAGCGGCCGGAGACGTGGGCGTCACCACGGGCACGTTCTTGACCTCCACGTAGGCCTGCGGGCCCCCGGGCAGAGGCTTGGAGTTGTGGAAAAGGCTGGCCCAGGACTTGGGCGGGTTGGCAGCGGGCGCCGCGGGCGCAGCGGGCACCTGTGCCTGCTCCGCCAGCGGCCGGGCACCACCAGCAGCAGGGGGCGCTAGTGAGGCGGCGGCAGCGGGCGAGCTCTGCAGCGCCTCCCCCGCTTCAGAGGAGTCCTCGTGTCCATCTGCAGAGCTGGGCCCAGCCAGCCCGTTGGCTACGCCACTGTCCACCACCACCCCTTCCTCCTCCTCCTCCTCCTCCTCCTCTTCAGTAGTAGCAGCGGTGGCTGCGAGCGGGCTGGCTGCGGCAGCCAACGCGGGTGGAGGAGGGGGGGGGGAGGTGGGGCAAGGGCTGTGCCCGCCGCCAACCAGCAGTTCTGGCCTCTCGGCCGGCTGCTCTGCAGTCCTGCGCCCATCCGCCACCGCGCCACTCTGAGAGGAGGAGGAGGAGGAGGAGGAGGAGGAAGAGGACGACGACGACGAGGCGGCATTGTTGCCGTCGGAGGAAGAGGAAGCGGCGCCGCTGGTCAAGTCCAGGGAGGATTCATCAGGGCTGGCACAAGTCCTCTGATGGGTGGGCGCCGCTGTGGGTGCAGGGGTGGTGGTGGTGGTGGTGGGGGCAGGGACGACGCCGGCGCCCGGGGTGGTGGTTGGACTCGGCGTGCCGAGCTCGGGCCCCGACAGGCCCTCTGGGTTTGTGTCCTCGGAGGTCAGGCTGGCGGCGCCGAGCGAGTGTCCGTTCACCAGCCCCGAGCCCAGAGGCCCGTCCGGCACCACCATGCCGCCGCCGCCGCCGCTGCTGTTGTTGCTGCTGCCGCCGCCGGAGCCCTCCAGGTAGTTGTAGTATCCCGGCGGGCGCTTTTTCTTTTTCTTGCGCTCGCGCTGTCCCAGGCCTCCGCCCACACCGTCTAGCTCCTGCCCGGCCTGGGCGCTGTCCATGGCGGAGGGCTCGGAGTCTGGGCAGTCCACCGAGTTGAAGTCGGCGCAGTCGGCGCCGTCGGGCACGTCCGGCTCTGGCATGGCTGTGGGCATGGCCTTCTGGGAAGACTGGCAGCCCAGGATGAACTCTGGGGCCTGGGGGTTCAGGGTGCTCGACACTTTGTACATCGGATCCTTCACCCCAACAGGCTCCGCGTCCATCACCTCGTCCACGCCAAACTCGATGCGCTGGAAGTCCTCCCCTGCACGAGAGGAGAGAAAAAAAAAAAAATCAATCAGATATGCTGCAGCCTTCCACAGGCAAGGGGGCCACTCCCTCCTGAGGCAAGAGACATTGGGTGCGTTCGTAAATTGCACTCCGAGCGCTCCGAGCACACTCTGAAACTTTTTTAACCGTTCGTAAATTCAGAGTGTGGATGGAATTATCGTTCGTTTATTCAGAGCGTCACACTCTCGGAGCGCCCAGAGCGTACTCTGGGCACTCCAGCTGAGAGGACAGAGTAGCAGAGTGTGACGTCACATCAGTCAGCTAGTAACGAATCTAGTTACCTACGTAACGTTAACAGGTTAGCATTTTAGTGCTAGTGCTAGAAGAACGTTTCCAAGTTGACATTACAAGCGTTGCTCATCAAGATTATGTAGACGGTTTAAATAACTGCTCTCACATTGTTCTTCATCATCACTGTCAAGAAAGCTCTTGCATCAGTGGAATTGAGTTTTGAATAATACATAAACCCTGTTTCAAAAGTGCCATAGTGGCGTCCATATTGTAAACAAACACAAATAATCGTTCGTAAATTCACTGGGAGTTAGAATGCTCGTCTTTTTCGAACTTCAGAGCGTTATTCTATTTTTCAGAGTGTCAGATTGAATTTACGAACGCACCCATTTTCTTTCTGCAGGCATTACAGTCCTGTGCTCTTTTATTACGGTACTTTATGATTGCCTTCCTAAAACTAATTTGTGCTCAAATCCTGTCCTGTATACGTTGGTAAACTCACCTGCGTCGCCACAAAGATATAAATGAAATGCAACTTCAACATATGCTTTAAACTGCGCTTCTTCAAAATGTATAAGCAATTATTACATGCTGCCATGGCTATGATCATCCATCACTAGCTTGTGAAACTTAATCCATATTTGAAAACTGATGTTACACTGCTGATACCTTAATAATTGGAGGCAAGGCTTCAAAGTAGAACATGAGAACAGCGTTAGTAATTTCAGGCGACATCAAAACTGAGAGTGATCAGGTTTAGGCCATATATCAGTGAGGAAAATGCTTCTGTACTGGTTAGGTCATTCTGTAATATGCTTCAGTCATACCCATCGTAATGCTTGAGAAATCCTGTTAGTACTCAAAGGGCTTTCATTCCACAGAGAGTCAGAAGTAGTCAAGAGCTGTGATCAAACCTGGCCAATTTGGAATGTTAATTGAACACCATAAAGACAAAAAAAAGAAATAAAAAATAAGGAAAAAGAATTTGTGCTTGGCGGGCCCATCACAACCATTATTGCACCCAGCAAGGAAAACAAAGAGTCCAGATACATTCAGTAAGTGTGTTTAAGGGATTAAACACAACAGAACAACAATCTTAAAAAAAACAAAAACAAAACTAGGAAAGAGGTATTAAAATCAACTTGGAGTCAACTGGAAGCACAGCTGTGCAAAATGCATTGTTTTTATGCCAGAAAGACATTTAATGGCATCTAAAGCATGCAAAAAAGCTTCACAGATCATACGAAACAGGCAAGAATGAGAGTAATAACAAAGGGCAAGGTTTTAGAAAGCCATCAGTGTTTAGAAACTCGGGTTTGAGTTCGGCAGCGGAAGGAGGAGGAATAAGGCACCATGTTCTGGACCCATAACTCACCGCAAACCTGCCGTCTCATTGACTCCGTAATGTAAGGCACAGCAGGAGTGCAGTAACTTCCTGAATAATTGATACAAATCAAGATAAAGATCAAGAGTGCTCAGTCGAGAGGGTAAAGTGCATCTTTTCCTGGACACAAAGGCCTTGTGAAGACCGACTGCGGTGCGCTTAAAAAAATGTCACTTCAGTGTGTACCAGCACACATGAGTGTGTGTGTGAGGTTTATTTGTGTGTATGTGTGTGTGTATAGAAACACTATGCTTTCAATGTCTGTATTCCCTTCCAGGGTGGGGGGCTAAGGTCAGGTTCTGTTCTTACCTGAGGAGTGGCTGATGCAGGATACTTTGTCATTGAATGGGGGAAGCTGGAGGAGCAAATCAGAAAATGACATATCAGCAGTGGATCGGTGTTCAGCTAACAAAGGTGACAACTAGTAAGAAGACATGAAGCCTCAACAGATATAATATAACCAATATTTGAAAGAGAAAGCAAGCAGAAGCAATATCCCTCAGCAGACTGATACGTTTAACAAAGTTCAAGGACAGACCCGGACTATGGCTGTAATAAGGCACACAAGATATCTGCACATTTGCACTGACCCATTCGCTAGTCAATGAGGATAAAGATCATCCTCCTCAAAAATATAAACAAAAAGAGCATTTTTCTAGTATGCCTGTTGGGCAGATTTGACATTTATATTGTTGTATTTAGCAATATTCCATAAAATAAGGATTTATTAAATCAAACTGGCATGAGATGGACATGAACAAATGAAGTTTTAAACTTTACTTTCCTGAAGTAAAGCTCTTTTTGGCAAGGTCAAGCTGAACTTGAATATTATACTTTTCCAAAGGTTCCCGGCCTTTGGGAATGTAAAACTCAAGGACTTTAAGGCTGCTTTTTTCACACCCATAAGGCTGCTTTTTTCACACCCATAATGTATTCCTTCATATACTTAGCACATGGAACTACCCCTCATATGGACCCTGACTAGATAAGACAAAAAAAGTTACCTTTTCACACATAATAACACATAGACAAATCCACTGAGAGATCTAGTGACTAATATTTCTAATATTCTAATATTTGCCTTCTGAACTCAAATATGCTCCCAGCCCCCTCCTCCTCTCTCTCCTGGTACTAGGAGACTGGGACCCACACTCACACACGCACACCCCTGTCTGTCCTGTTCTCCCTTTTGTCTTGTCTTTTGTCGTGCGTCTTATATGTCACTATGCCTGCATGGAGAAATTACCCCTCGGGGATAAATAAAGTTTTTTTTAATTGAATTGAATTGAATTGAATTGAATTGAATTGAATTGAATATCAACCAAATGATGGGGCAGTAAAGGAATCATCCAGCCTGGTATTTCTCTGAGAGGAGCACATTCTCCCTGTGCAGTTACTTTGATGACATAAGTGGCATAAGTGCTACACATGGATGTTTCACAACATTAGCATTAAATTACCGGTAAATGCCAATGCTAATAAGGAGGAGTCTCACCTCACTTAAGGCAGAAATCGCTTTTAGGGGGCTGGTTTAAAATACTGCTTACAATTTCAGCTGATCAAAAGTTGTGGGTTGTAGAAATATATAATCTAAATTATGAAACATTATTCTGTCAGGAGTGAACCTCTCTGAATAATCTTCCCTGCGCTAGTTACATACACTGATAAAGCTATTCCCTTATTTTACTTAATAAAAATAAAAAAAGGATTCAGGCATACTTACCTCCACAAAACATCGGGGAGTCACAAAGAATTGATTGAATTCATCTGGGCTGAACTCCCCAAAGATATACTGTTTGGGGGAGAAGAAAAAGTGAAATTGTATTACATTGCTGTGGACTGCACAATTATACATCCACTCACATTAGCCTGTTTGTATCAATAAGAAATTGATGACCGGTTTGAAACAGTGAATATGAATATGAATATGCTTAAATACACTGTACTGTTCTTCAGAAATGAACTAAATGACACATAATGGACACTAATGTCTTCATTCTTCTAGTATTCAAAACAGCTCGTTTATCTACAATCCATCCTTTAGATGTCCCAGAACAATAACAAATCTACTCGATCCAAAAAATATAAAATTCATAGGAAAATGTGCTAGTGCTTCTGGCAAAGCAACAGTTTTGCCACTTGCTGAATAAGGGGAAAGTCTGTGAAAACAACAACTATGTCAATGTGCCTGATATCTCTATTACTGGTATTAGTCAATCCATTACACAGGAAATAGTAGATGAAAACATTTCCTTAGAGTTTGCCTGAACTACTCCTTTCAAGATTGTGGAACATTTTCTACCCCTCACTATATGGCAACGTACGCAGAAGAGCAGAGAGCAGAAAAACAGATATAAAACTCAGCTCAACAATTTCACATCAACATCCATGGAAGTGAAGCACTTGTAAAGTGATGAGTCATGCTGCACTGGCATGGCAAAATGGCTGCTAGATGTCCTTATTTTGGTGAAGGGTTGAGCCAGATGGAGGGGCACTGACTGCCTGCTTTCAGCCAATAAGTAACATATAGCAACATGACGGAAAACTTTAACTAACAGCGGCAACACCTGCATGGCTCTAGTCAACAACGACACACTTGCAGTGGAAGACATCTGACTGCCAGCAGTTATTATGGTCCATTATCACAGTATGATCTTGAAATATGACCATTTTGACCAGTCTGGTTTCAACTCTTCAGAGGAAGTTAACTCAGTCATCTAATCTAAACCGTCTGACAGCTTTTAAGGGACTTTCTAATTTCACAAGTCTGAGTGGTGTACAAAGGTTTAAGCACCATTAGACAAAATCCCTGACTGAATAGCTAAACTAAAAGATGAAATAAAAGTAGACAGACAGACAGACAGACATTTAAACAAGTAACAGAGTTTCTCCTGCATAGGAGCCCTCCCGCTTTGTTGACACAAAAGCACTACAAAGGCTAGAGGTTTGGTCCTCAAGGTCGTGGTGTCAAAGGTCAAGGATGCATAGGATCCTACACCAATACTATAGGTGCCTCTCATTTAGAGTTTATACGTCCTCCTTCGCTCCCCGGGCCTCGATCCTCACTGATGTACATACAGAATGATGGGGCGGCAACAATGATAGTCTATCCCTTAGTCTATCTTTCTTAATGTAGATCAGTGAGTGATGCCAAGGATTGTTAGAGCGGAGCAAGATACTTCATCCAGAAGCCAATTGCGGGAATCCAGGAGACCGGGGGGGGGGCCGAGGAGGTCCTACTAAATAGGACTTGTGTTAACACACAATTTTAGGCTACTACGTTCACACAGAAACTATAACGATAACGATGAATGAAGAATAAGATCGTTGGGGGGGGGGGGGGGAATCACTTTCAGAGCGATTCTGAGAAAGATAAAAAGCTAACAACCTATCAGAACCCAACATGTTTCATTATTGTTGGTCAGTGTGGACCCTTTTATCGTTATCGCTACCGTTATCACTCTTGGTGTGAATGCCGATTAAGGGTGTTTTATATATAGTTTATATTATGTATACTTTTAGCAAATTGAGAGTTTGTACCTCTCAAAAAGATACACAAGTGATAAAATAATTATCATCTGTTTCCCACGGTTCACATTATTAGGACCATTCTTGGTATGCCAATTATTTAGGAAGTGAACAGGAAGTTAAATTAACCTACTTTTACCCACAATTCAGTGATCTTAACTCCCATAATTCATTACAATTAGACTGTTATCACCTATTTCTTTCAAGCCACTTTCTCACCAGAGTTCGCTACAATACGGCTCGAGAACGCTTCTTTTTTGGAATTCCATGCGCAAACATGTAAACGCACTCCGGTTTGATTAAAACGCACTAAGAAACAGGTGACGTCCATTCAGACACATCCAGAACTTTACATCAATGGGATGCTACAGAGTGCAAGGGTGATTCTGTGTCTGTGGCAAGCCTCCACCAAGAGGATGGATATGGGATCAAAGCAACCCTGCATCTGCCTATCTTTTCCCATCATAATGTCACAAGTCAAATTGAGGAGGACATAACAAAAGATAAATAACTAGCCATCATTTATTAAATGGAAATGGAACTACATAACATTAACCATGGCAACCACAGGAAATAAATAGCTTTCGCTTCAAGGCCTGAAACAGTTTAATGATTCAAAATTATCTCACCTATATAAAGCAGTCTAGCATTCATAGTAATTACAAACAATTGCAGGTGTTAAATGGCTTGATATAGTCATTATACAATCTTCAGAAAAATGATGGGCCAAAAGTTTACACTGATATCTGTCATTCAAATGCCTGCTATTCACTCATCTTATCGTGTAAGGAACTAAGTCATAAGAGCATCAATAAACTTTCTAACTTAAATGTGTAGCTAGCATTCAGACAGGACATCTTCATACTAAATCAATACTCAATAGTGACTAGGTCTGTCTGGGCATTTAGGGCTGGCTAGTTGGTTGTCTGTCTGGAACAACGTGGCGTAATGAAACAAAATGTTACAATCTCTGCATAGTTCCCATACTAAGCTGCGACGCAGACAGCAGTCACCAGAGACCAGAGTGGAATGGCAGGCCTTGGACACCCGACCTCTGACCCTCAAATCTCACCGGTTCAACTAGGGATTACCCCAGCTAGCTCTGCCCTTAAACAGTAGCGATCATCAGTCATGCAGGGAGGGCTCACGCATGCAACACATTGGCTAATATCATTAGGCATTAAGCGAATGAGTCAATTTCCCTCTCTTTGTAACAAACTGTCAGTCAGAGTTCAATGTGATAACACAATACTATGACCATGCTGACTCTGACCATACTGACAAACATTGCATAAAAACTTAAATAAATAATTACATATTTAAAAAAAAAAAAAAAAAAACAGATCATAGTGACTAGGCAAAGCTGCTCAACCATGATGTAAACTGATGACACGTCATGGTCCGAGTCTCAACATCAAAGGCCATTTAGTCTCTATCAGCCGGTCACGGTCAGTCAGTCTGCCAGTGGTTATCTAGATACGGCCTCTCTCTGTTAAGTTGCAGCAGGCAGGTGGTACAGCTATAAACCCACACAAGACAGGACAGGACAGGCCAGTTGTGTTGGACATGGCAGCCTTCCCGGGCTGAGCACTAGGTTCCCAGTCCCACCCTAGTGTTGGACTCGCTCCCCTTAAGATAACCTGCGTTCTCCCGCTGCCTATAATTAACTTAATCCCAGTCGCACTAACAGTGTAATTGAAAGTCCCTTGCACTTGCTGTGCAGCAGCAGACCTGCTGCCACACTCCCTGTTGGAGTGGAAACCTGAAGCCAGAATTTATGTAGAAAAAAAAAAAATGCAAGAGCATCTACAGCAAATCTTAATGGCTATTCAATCAGGTCTGGCGAAGTGTTCAGGAGGTTCCTTTCTGCACCATTTCCAAAATATTTCATTTAAAGCTCGTAATGTTGATGCATGGCTTTAAAGGTCGGTTGGTGTACTTTGTTAGGGAGAGGGTAAAGGCTGCAGCAAGCTCACTTGTTCACTCGCTCCCTAACAGGGCACTGATAATCCTGCCTTCCACACTCGGACAGAGGGGAGGTGAAAAAAGAGGGAGGCAAAGAGAAAAGAAAGTGCAATTCAAGCAACATGTAACTCTTTGGTGAACGGCTGAGCCACATTGCTGAAATGGCACTACAAGTGACAAACAGGCAGCTCTAATCCAATGGCCTGTGGATGGATAATCACAATCACAACAGAAAGAATGTCCCTTTGCCCCTTGCTGCAGGCGTGCCACACGTACCATACTAAGCCCCCTTGCTGTTCGCTTGGAGTGGGGGGATTACCTCAAATTAGCCATCTGTATTATTTCCACAGGCTTCTGTGGCAACACACTCGGTTTTTTTAACGTGTGAGGGAGTCACTGCAGAGGGAAGGGGCAAGGTTCACACAACGGACAACGTCATCGCAGAAGGTAGGCGTTAAAGAGCCGGGCAGGGTGGGAGAAGAATGACATTATGCAAATTCACTGCAGCACACCAGAGGTAAGGTGATAAGCTTATGTCATTCGGATATAGTCATTGTATGTCATTCTGAGATGTTTTTCAGCATATGCCTATATATGTGAAAACTGTCACTATATTGTCTTCAACACGGTCTCTCTAAATAACCTTGTGTAAAAGCTTAGATCAGTTCATCACCAACACGACTGACAAGTTGCTGAATGGATTCAGCAGCACCACAAGTAAGTAAAACCAACACACGCTGAGAGCAAAAGTGGTTTCACAGGATTTTCTGGTTACAACAAATTGCTCCCAACTGATCAAATGTGGAATGCCTCCCATACACGCCCCCAAACCCTCTCCTGTCCAAAACAACCAATTACTGCCTCTCACAGCACTGCTGCCTATCTAATGAATTCTGCCCAACTGACAACAGAACAATCCAAAGGGAACGAGAACTACAGCCATTCCAGAAAGAGAAGAAGTACCATTTGGGGTAACTCAGAAATGCAGCTCTGCCAGTTTCAAAAAAACAACTCATGATGAGGGAACTCATATTCCCATGGGTACAAGTCTTATACGCAGGTTTAAAGTCACCTATAGGTCTGCAATTAGAAAGTGATTTCTCATTTCCAATGGGATCAATAGTTTGAAATTCAAAGCAGTGGTCCACAAGCAACACAGATTATACTTAATCATTGCCCTCCAGTCGCTTCTTATTCCATTTCTGGCCATAATAACATGCCATCCTGAGCTCAGAGATCTAGGGGCCCACCCCTGCACACTAAACCTTCTCCCCTCTTCCTTTTTCAGTAACCGAACGCTTCTTCATTCTAGCATACAAACACTCACAAAATCCACCCACCCATTCTACCACCTCATGTGACACTGACACAATCCAGGATTGCCACATCCCTGTTAGTTATGTTTTGCCAACTGACAAACTCGGTCACAAACCATTAATAGATCCACACACATAGGCTTGTGTAAAGTGCATCTGACACAGACAGAAAGCATTTGCTTTGGCCGGGGAGGTACAGTCATTTGAAGCATGCATGTAGTCACTTTAGAACTATTGTTTATGTAATACAAAATTCCAGAGTTGCACATCTGTCATTAAGACTGTTTAGCTTGTTAGTTTTTCATAGTTCACACAGTGCATGCCAGTCATTCCAGCAATTAGGGTCATGAACTTGGTATGCTTCAATGAAAAGCCTAAATTGTTTAATTGGTATAATACCTTTCTGGATCAAAATCACACTGCAAACGCTCAGATGGTACTGAGCAGAGTGAAACTAAAAGTTGTTTCAGAGTACTGATGCAAACACGATACAGCCACCACCCAAGGTGGCAGCCAC
This sequence comes from Sardina pilchardus, assembly GCF_963854185.1. Lineage (NCBI taxonomy): Eukaryota > Metazoa > Chordata > Actinopteri > Clupeiformes > Clupeidae > Sardina > Sardina pilchardus. The sequence continues at coordinate 30,374,713 of NC_085004.1, read as the reverse complement.
AGACAACAGAGGTGAGGGCCCTGTACAAACGATTGACAGAGATGCACAGCTCAACAGGTTTTTTCTGTAAGTTAAATATTGTTCAGAGCAATTCGACTAATGTCAGAGTTTCGATAACTGAATGCAGCGTTTAGATATTAATGAATGAAAACAAACTTACTAATTTACGTTTCATCAAACACTCTTAATAAACAACTGTAAACATCACAAATAGTCAAGCGGTGGTCTGCAATTTGAATCACAGGAGGGGGATGGGGGATCAACTATGATTCAGCTGAATTCTGTTGCCGGTCATGTTTAGTTAACATGTCAAACATATTTGTGCTTACATCAGCGTGTAATAGCAAAGCGGGAGACCTAACATTACCAACTCTGATCAAGTCGCAGACATAAATGTCACCAATTAAATGCGAACACATTTATGTGGTCGAGCAATATATCAATATACGCTTGCTAACGTTGGTTGACATGGATGTTTTAGCTAACATGCTAACAGTTAACATGACACACACGAACATTACACATTCAATGCGTTATCCTTATGTTGTGGGAGGAAACGTTACCTCCACAACTGAATGAGGAGTACAGGTAACACTGCATCCAAATATATTTTTGCCATGATCAGCTCAAATGAGACGTACTTCATGAAGGCTAAGTCATGCTGCTTTATTACATGCATATGGGGTAACATTAGCTGTCGCGCCATACCAAGACTGGCTATCCACCATTTCGAGTTAGTTAATGCAAAGGTTTAACTCTGATTTAGTATCTGAGTTCGAGGCAAGGTTAAGTAAAATGAATTTCGTGTACTGAATAAGGTCGATCAACTGATAATGTCAAAAAACGTATTCGTTGTGGAACGTGACAGGGAAACGGGGTTAGCTAGCTAGCGCCATGACGTTATCATTTAGCAACTTCAAGATGAGGTAACTCAAGAGTAATGCATGCCTGTATTTCAGACATTTGGGTTTATCATATATCCATTTCCATTCGTTTTGCACATGTGATTAGCCGTCTGTACAATTTATCGACTGTCATTGATTGCTCTGACTGATGCAAGGGTGTCTTCCTGTATGGAACGTAGCTAAGGTTAGCTAGTAAGACAGAGCACGTTACAGTTGTCTGCACTGTATCCAATCCCATTTAGCTAGGTTAGTGGTGGCTAGCCAGTAAGCAAAAAGGCGATGGCAAGTTTGACCATCGTTTCAAGATCAACAATCAAAGTCGATACGACCCAAACTGTAAAACTACTATTAATTTCAAATCGCGAATCAATTGAGCGCGAACAATTTCAGGATGAGAATGCAACGCTTCTTGCACAGGCCTCATGACATGTACTCTATCGGCGGATTTTGAATGGATTTCGACAGAAGACCGCCCCCAATCAACAGGCCCACTGTATGTCATTAGCAAGCCACACCACCTGCAACCCGCGGTGATAGCTAAAGCTGGGAATTAAAAGTAAGACTTTTAAACAACACCTGTCATTCAAAAACTATTAGTTGACTGTCAATACATATATATAGGTGTATCATAGGGGAAAAAATCCAACTGGCAACTATCCTTCACTGAAGGCAAACATTCCCTTAGCTAACCTGCTAATCAAAATCTGCCCTGGGATAAGGCCTGCCACAGCAACTGAGCAGGTGGGCCAAGCTCACTCACGCAGCAAAATAATGTGCTGGCTTCCAACACCAGGCAAAAGAAATGGCACCTGCGTTAACTTTACAACTGCTAAATAATCTTACAATACCACATTTGCTCCGATGAGTTTAAACCACCCATATGGTTGTTAGCTATCTGGCTAAGAGTTAGCTGGCTAGCTAGCAAGCTAATTTGAATAAGCAAGGCTTGTCCGGCCTGCACCATGCTGGTGTTTCAATGGGAAATGGGCTTTCCATTGCTAAGCCCACTGTAACTATCGACGGGGAGACTAATCAGTTACACAAATACATCGCATGGAGAGATTGCAAAACACGCCGCGTACAACTCGCAAGCACTTTTACATCTGAATGATGTTACAGTAAGGTGCACCGATACTGTCAGCTAGCGTTAAGTTTTCTGTACCTGGTTACTGCGCGAAGCCATGCTCCCGGTGAGATTTTCTTCTCCTCAATTAGAAGATGAATATTCTCGCGGGGAATATGTCAAATGTTGGTGTAATAGTTACAACAAAGCAAGTCCTACAGCGACATTGTGGTAATTTAACAAACTCTGGTCTGACAGTGGTGATATTCGGGTAATGTTCAACTACTCCAGCATATCACGCTGTTTCCTCCGCCGTCGCCGCCATCTTTGTCTCGCCTCTTCGCTTTTAGTGGCCTGCGCGCGGAGAGTGGCTAGTGTGCTTCGATGTCGGCGCGTGCGTTTACGTCCGAGTAGGTGGAGAGTGAAAATTGACGCACAAGTTTGAACTGGAGCGGCGCTGTTTACAGCACAAGGTCCTGTCAAATGTATTATCATACAGCGGAATTATTCTGGTCAGTCCAACTGTAGTCTAACATGCAATATACGCTGCAAAGTAGTTGACAGTAGTCATAAGACGACAACAGATCATCTGGTCGCGTTAATAGCCGTTTTTTGTTTAGTTTTTTTTTTTTTGTTGCTCTGAAAGAGGCCAAGACGTGTGAAATGTTTGCAAGGCATAACCTACCACCAGCAGTCTGCTAATAAAATTAAGTTTCTTAAGTGGAAGACACCAGCCTTGGTAATATGGCTATAGCCTACTACACCTATATTGGCTATACACCTTATTGGCTATACACCTTATGCTATTCACCTAGGCTATATTAACACCTAATGTGTGTGTGTGTGTGTGTGTGTGTGTGTGTGTGTGTGTGTGTGTGTGTGTGTGTGTGTGTGTGTGTGTGTGTGTGTGTGTGTGTGTGTGTGTGTGTGTGTGTGTGTGTGTGTGTGTGTGTGCATGCATGCCCATATAGGCCTATATTATATTTTGATTAAACTATGGGTACAATTTTGTCTTGGGCCTGTGCTTGGAGAGCCATTCCTGGTATTATTGGGTATTATATACCAAGTTGATTTTATTTGATATATTGGTGTAATTGAGTCAAGATATTGGTGTAATTGAGTCAAAATAGGCTTATTGCAGCTAGGCATGCAATTGCATGGAAAGAGCCGCAATACACATGCAAATAAACACCTGGATGATCGTTCGAGCTCTGTTAAACATGGACAGACAACTGGAGATACCAAAAAAAAAAAAAAAAAAAAAGCCTATAGGCCTACTCTACCTGTCGCCTGCTACTTCGCAGTCGTAAGGCAACAGCCATGACGCGAATGGGGCGGTCTTAAATTGAAACTGGATAGGTGGGTATGTAGGTAGGCAGGCAGGCAGGCAAGAGGTGCAATCTCGATAGAGGCCTACATTAGCCTACCACAAAAGGGGGACTTTCACGATAATTGTTAATCGGGATCAACTTAACATGAATGTACAGGTAGGCTAATGTGACAGTTTTCCGTTTTTCTATAGATGAATGTTTTGTCTTTGTTGTGTTAAGACCGAGACTCCGGGTAGGCTAGTCTCCCTAAGGGTTAACTTTGGTAGGCGTTGGAGGAAAATATTTATCACGTTTCATTTCCGTGTTCAGAATCCCGCGTCTAACACTTCATTAAGTTCATTTGATACATCAAGACAAGACTTGCCCAGTGGCGATAGCCTGCTTAACGTTAGTAGCCTAAGTTTGTATTCATTTACATATGGGCTAGGCCTAATATTTTAAATATTTTACATTAGGATAGACCAATGGTTCCCAAACATTTCTGGCTCACGGCACCCCTAACATGGCTATCTCCCCCCCCCCTATTTTTACTTTTTATTAACCTCCTTTGTGCATTGTAGGCTACCTCCATGGCATTTTATTTTACCTTGTGATATGTTGGACAGGCCATAACTGCTTTTATTTTCATAGCATTAGGCCTACTGTGAGAAGGCGAGGTTGATCTCATTTTTGTTTTATTCAATGAACCACTCACTAACTATTCAACTCATTTAATAGAACCTTTGAAAAAATAGTGAAACATTTGAACAGAAATATCAGGAATAGACTGTGCCTTCAACTGAAGTGCATCAAATGACTGTACCTTTATCACAACTGTTTTTTTTTTTTTTTTTTTTTTAAATAAATGTATGTTGTAAATTATCAAGCCTTGGACAATGCTGCAGCACCTCCGAGCATGCGTCACGGCACACATTTTGAAAAACCCAAGGCTAGAATACGATGTAACGGGCACTAGGCTCAAAGGCAAACCCACTAAACAATGAAGGAGTCAGATCACTGTTTTATAGTTTTGTTTTTTTGACTCTGATCTCTTGTACCATTCCCATCCAGGCCTACACTGACAATAACTGTATGTTTGCTTTGCTTGGTTTAAAAGAATCATCTGATTTTGCTCCTCATCTTGAACAGGTGTATTGCTCATAATTTGGAGCTTGCCAAGTAGCCTACCACATTTGCCACAATGCCAGAGTTGGACAGGCACCACCGTCGGGATGATCACCGCCATAAAAGCAGAGAACGAGAACAGTCTCACTACACAAGAGATGATGAGAGAGAAACTGAGAATTATTATGAGAAGAGAAACAGGACAGGAGAAGAGAGGAACCACGTCAATGATAGTAGCACAAAGAGGAATTATCCTGAGAGAGAGAGAGGTGCATCCACTCACCCAGACAGGCATAATTATGACTCTCATCATCACCAAGGCCATCAAAGACAGTAAGATAATTACAAGAGCTTACAAACTGCTGCTACATACCTTAAATTGGATGTGTGTTTATGGCACTTGTGTAATTCTTTCCTCTCTATTTTAGGTACTTGGAAAGTCCTGTGTCTTCTTACAACCAATATGACCCACAACACCGAGAGGCACTTTACAATATCCGATATTTGGGCACAGCAAGAGGTATGTATCCTTTAGCTGAAACATTAATTTCAAAACATTTAGTTTCAAGACTTGGCAAAAGTCGTCTTGAACTTTTCATGGACCAAGCGGCTATTTTTGTTTTCACTCACCAATGAGAATTGAAGCCTCATGTCTGACCTTCCTTTTAGGTGTAACACGAACTTAGCACAGATCAATATTACAGTTGTAGCATGGGCTGCACACGATGGTATGAAAATGAAGTGTGTGATTGTCTTTTATCATTCAGGAATTTGCCAGGCAATGGAGGTATTTCTCAACTTGTTGATCATTATCTGTGCTGGAGTTTCTCACGGTAATAAGGGGGAGTACCGTGACATTGCCAGCCTTGGTGGTGTGTATGAATACCACTATGGAGGTGCCAATGCTTTCATCGGAGCCGAGGCAGAGCGGGTGAAACAACTGGACAGACAGTTCTATCAGCTCAAGCTGCCCCCTTACGTCTTCAGCATGGCATGTGGAGGGGCACTGATGGTTTATGCTCTTGTCATGCTGGCCCTGGGGATCTTCCGTGTACCATACCGCTGGCCATTGACATTGCTGGTTGAGGCCATACTAAATGGGCTGATTGGCTTGGGCTATATCCCTGCAGTGGCATTCTACTTCATTAAACTTCAGGAGACTTACAACCACCCCATTTGCAAGGAGAGGGAGGAAATGTACAAGAGCAAAGGCCATAGAGGATTTGAGTGCACGTTACATGGAACAGATGTTGCAGGAGGTCTGTTTGGGGTGTTGGGGGTCATTCTTTTCCCCATTGGTGCAGTGCTGGCTATCAGGGCTTTCAGAGCAGTCAGAGAGCGCAAGAAGCAGCGGGACCTGGAGAACAATCATTTGTAAAAAAGGGTTTTCTCCAGTTTTTGTCTGTTTGAGCTACAGGTATTTTGGGGTTCAGCACGGTCTGTGAACAAATTTCCACTGAGAGGGCTATTACTCTGATTTGATATCAGAAATTTAGCCGGCAGAAAGCGCACATTTAAGTACAGAACTCTCTACTGGTTGGAATTGAAATTCTTTATCTGTGGACAGCATAGAATACACTATTTGTACTTTATTACTACTATTTGACCTCTGCTGAAACAGAAGGGAAACACATACCTGCAGACATAAATCCAATCATTTGTAACTTTTGGCTGGACACTTTAACACTGTGTTTACTTGCAGATTGCTGTCTACTGTATTGTTACTGTATTGTTTTAAAAATATGTAGTTTTCTGCCATCTGTCCTTGATTTTATCTAAAGACTAAAGATTATACGTAGGTCATTTGTATCAGTTGTCAGTGTGTCATCTTATAGGCCATTTGTATAGTGTCAAAATCTTTTTAGCATTTTTATATTGACTTATTTTTTTACACATATTCTTTTTAAAATGCATATGCCATTATCCATTTAATAAATACTAATTTCTGCACATATTTTACCATTGTCACTGAAGTAAGTCTAAGCAACAGCAATTGCTTTTGTGGTTGTGAGGGGGTTTGTTTTGGTAGGGACTTCTCATCTAACCTGTTTGTCCTCTTTCTAAGTAGTATTAAACTACTCATGTTCATGTGCAATATAACACCAATCTCTCGGTTGTTTTAAAGCAGCATGCATTTTATCTAAAACTTAAAAGATTGTAAACAAGGTGACTTAAATGTTTAAATAAAACAAAATACACCCAAGAAAATATCCCATACCCAGTGGAGCATCAGTGGATCCGTCAGAATAAAGGAGTTGCCACTCAAGAAGAATCACGCCACTTAAATCATACCCAAATGCTGTCCGTCCAGTTTGTGAGGCAACCCACCACAGTCCAGCATACTGGACTCCGCTGGAGGGTGAAAAAGCCTTTTTTTTTTAAAAGAGAGAATCACATTAGAGCATGTAGGGGGGTCGCTAAAAGTATGGGAAAAGCTTTTTATGGCTACATGAAACCAAAATAGTTGTTTTGTCCCATATTTGATGTGCTACAGAAGGTGTAAATCTGCCACTGACTCAGGAAAATACCTGAAATACTGAAGAGGTAACATGCTGAATTGTTTAATCAGGCATCGTTGAAGAGATAATTAATAGAAATAAATGACACAATATCTCCAGAAAACTCATTGCAATCTATTGTAAAACTAGGCTTGGGGTGAAAAAGAATATTCAAAGCTAATAATGACTCACGTCAAAAGACTCGAGCCAAAGCTGGTTGTAGCAAGGGGTTCTCTTCAAAGTATAACAGAATACTTAAGCAAACAATATTTTAGTTTCTGATATATACTGTAGACTTTTCATTTTAGCACACACATTACGATTTCATAGCCTTTTAAAATCTAGAATAAGTGTTTGCAGTAAAAACACCGATTGGTACATTATACAGTATTGAGTTTCTTTCTGCAAAAGCTGCATATCATGAGTTTTAGGGACAAGAAATTAAGAAGGGTTGGGCTGTCATTTGGGAATGACTAGTGTGTTTAGATGATTGCATATGGCTTTCATCTTTTACCATATACAAGTGTGTGTGTGTGTCTGTGTGTGGGTACGTATGTATCTATATACAGTATTCATGCATATACATGTATGTGTGCATGAATGAATGACACCCATTTCAATATTTGCAAATTATTAAATAAGCACTATTACATTACACAAATTACATTATATTAAGCTATGAGGTCACTATGAACATAAATACAATCATATAAAAGCATCAGCACAAACTTTATTCTATTCATGACTTCAGCGCTGTTATGTAAGTAATGTGGACACCTGAATTTCACAGTATAAATTTTTATTGCTACTTGGCTGAAAAGTTAATTAAAAATACAGCTTTTCTGCTCAAACCTATTCATAGCAGCATCTCCCAAAAAGAAATACATGACCGTCCATCAGCCACTCTCAGAATCCAAAGGAGTATGATTTGAGCAGAGGAACAGAAGTGCTTCTCCTTTCCTAAATCATAAAACAAATTATTTCCTAAACCTAATCGCATCAAAATCTAACAGAACTGAAATGAATTCCGCAGTTTTCTGCATGCTAAAATATAAACATAAAAATATCATATGTTCCAAAACAATGCCTTATAAACATAAATGTTATTATCTGTACAAAGTAATCACATTTTCATATATATTTTATATTATGTGTATTCATTTATATTGGGCATGCTTCAGACATTAAATACATTAATTATTTATTAGTTTCTTAAACAAAAGATAGTATCTTGATGGGTGACGATACACCACAGAATCCCAACATTTCTATATTTTGTACTGGAGGACCTATAAATTTGCATGAAACAATGAAGTACAAAAATAAACCTCAGCTTCTTGGCATTGAGAGAAAATATTCAAGCATCTCTAGAAAAAAAAGAATATACAGAAATGACGGTGAGATGAAACTTTGGTCACATGGAAAGCAATTGGAACATCTCCTATTATGGTCTTATCAAGAGTTAACCATAAACATATGCAAATAAGTCATACAGATATGACAAACGATGGACATTTTTTTTTGCAACGGACATAACTTTTCGGTTCATGTCATTCAAAACCAAAACCCAGACACACACGCAAATGGTATACACATAACTAAGTACATCAGTACATATGAGTACACTCACACACAGTCAGTTAATGTTATCCCTCTGTGGCAGAGGACAAATTAACTTCCTCTGCATGGCAAAAACACAAACATAATGGACTTCATAAGAAATGTAGGTGCAAGTAAATACAATGTTGTATCATCTTAATGAAAAACAACTGGCACATGTGCCACCACCAATTGAAAATCCAACAATCACACAGACACAAACATTTTACATCAAAATCTTCCACTTTAATATCATATTGTACGGTACTTAGTTCTTGTTCAGTAGTTCTGTTTTCTAAAAAATTAAAGGGAATACTCCGCCACTCGATTATTGATTCTTATTAACAGTACCCTGTGTGCCACCCACAATGACATGATGTGTACTCTCCATAAATGTACTTCCCATAAATACCACCACTCCTAATATTCATGAAGCTCTTGCATGAGTAAACATTTTGGTTCAGTTCATGGTAAAGAAAGAGTGTGTCTGTAAACATAAAGTTGCCCATCATCCAGTACGTGGCCATAGTTCTGCACGTGCACTGCTCTGAGTAACACAACAAGATGAATATTTGGCTGCAAGAGCACATACAGTACAACAGCACACAGACATAAAGTGGACCTGAAGCACTGGCATGAACAACTCTTGGCTTAACTGGCAATCTAGAGCCAAACACAGAGGCAAGCAGCTCACGCACCAAGAGCGACTATGCTATGAAACAAAGGAACACTTTTCAAAGAGAGTGAACAGAAGGTGGACAACGACAGAACACAGACGTTCACAGCTCTCTCTCTCTCTCTCACACACACACACACACACACACACAGACTGACAGTTAGGGAGTGCTCAGTTTCTCTTCATTTTCAATGAATACAGAAAAAACCCTCATTTGCAGGCCACTCAAAGGCTAGCCTCTTCCATATATACACACAAGCACGCATTGAAGCCTTGAGTATGTTGCATATATCAAGTTAAGGAGCAATGTTGATCGTCCTCATGCCTCTAGAACAGTTGTGCGTCTCACAATGGTGAATATTCCCCTCATGCCCACTAGGCAAAGAGATAAGCACAAGTTATGTCCATTCACCACTGCCCCTGCATGAAGGAGAAAAGCCAGATCCTCCTCAGTGAAGTGGGAAAGGTCATTTGTGTGAATGTCGTTAGACTCCTGCTCTAAGGTTCTGTCTGTTTTGGCAAATTGTCCTCCTCTGGAGTGCCAACATGGTTGACTGTGGGGTGTGGATTCAGAGGACCAAAGTGTGCGTCTGTAGTGTTTGGCATGCGTCTTAGTACGGGGTCTCCAGGTCCAGGTAAAGTGAGATTATTTTACTACCAAAGCCCCGAGTTGACTTCCTAGAATTCTGGCACTCATACGCATAAGTGGTATGTGTCGGTGTTCTGGCACGTCACTGTCAAAATGCCATCCCAACTGGACTATGTAAAATGAGCCCCCGAATTTAGAGACACATGTGAAAGACAAACTTGAATCACATGGGCATCAACTCATTCGCCAACATTGCCTAATAAATACTGTATATTCTTCAGTAATCTACTTTCTCTTAGAGAAGAATGAATGTGTTTGACCAAGACAGGCCACAACAATCACAACAACTCAAAACCTATGAGTTTCCTGTGCATTTTAACAAATAGCTAATATGTGATATCATACTCAAATATATTAATATCTATATAGAGTTCTTTTAACTATGTACAAAGTGCTTTGACAGTGTAAGATTCGTTCAAACAAATTCCTCAATACACATCCAGAAACGAATTAGTGATCTGAGTAACATAGATCTTTATGCAGATGTAGTTGTAATATGTAGTGAAAACAAAACAGTCTCTCTACTCATATGATATGAACTGTCTATATGTTCAACAGGTCCATAAGATTATTTTAATTGAAAATTACCTACTGAAGCCAAGAGTCAAAAATAAGACAAACTGTTTTAAAGGGAAGCTACGCATTCCAAACATATGCAGATCAATAATCTTTTTCAGGAAATTCTCTGACACAGTAGTGGTCAAGCACATAGGTCCTCTCACCATAAACGAATACTGACTTTTCAACTGTGCTTCATATTTTTGGCCTCAACCAAATCAGGCAAAGAGTAAAAGAATGCACTAATGGGGAAGGGAATGAAATGAAACATTTGGATCCTCATTAGCAGTAAAGGAGAACGTGGGGGAGGTCTTATCCCTATCCAACTACCAGCTACAACAGCCACTGGCTCAAGCTCACAGTACCTTTCATAAATGCCTTCAACTACTTCCTCCATACAACATACTGTACGCACAGACAGACAGACAGACAGACACACACACACACACACACACACACACACACACACGCGCGCACGCACGCACTCAAATGCATGCACACACGCACACAGACACACACACACACAACCCAACACTACAATCCCTGGGACAGGGGCCTCTAGGGTCACACGCTACTTACAGCTCCATTCTAAAGACTCCACAATACAGACACAGACTTGTGTCTCTGAGCTAAGCAACCCATGTCCCCATTCCCCAATAAAGATTTCCAGTAAAATAAACAGTCTTAATGGTAGGACTGGATTTCCATGTGAATGTTTTGATGTATTGAAATATTTTGGCACATATTTGAATGACAAACAATTGCTGAGCAACACCAAATTCATTTATGGCCTCTGCTCTCAACTTAAAAAAATATGAGCAAATTGCTGAATGCTAGCATGTCTATCAGGTCATCCCAGACAAGACACTGATACAGCAGAGTCACATTACAGTACTTGGTGAGGAGCTCCCACCCACGCAGCTTCACAATGCTGTAAATTCAAATTCATCATCTTTTGTTTAAATGGTACAAAAGCTCTCACTCCTTTAAAAGGGAATTGTCTATGAGGGGTATAAGGTATCCTTTCTTATACTTGACCAGGGAGACATAGAGAATTAGGAGCTTCAGTGTTCTCTCTACAAAAGCCTGTAAATAGATATAGCCGATATATATATTTTGTTTTGAAATAGATACTTCCAGAAAATAAAATAAAAAAATGAATTCACTCTGCAAACACTAATAATTCAATTGCTGCACGTATTTGTTGCATTCCTGTGAAGTACAATAAATAAATATATTTCTATTTTGTCCATATAATTTCTTGACATTTCTTATATGAGTATCTATAATTAAATTACATTATTAATATTGAATATCATATCTCTATTACATTAACCAACAAAAATAAGCCTCATTAGCTCCATACTTCCAGACTCATAGGTCGAGCTAACAAAATAGCTTTCATTCCAAACCTTCAGATAAACCACACTTATTCATGTGCATCTGTTCTCTCTGGTTTGGCCTCAAGAAAACCTGATATAGGATTTCTGTACGCAACAAGATGAGGGTCCTGTACCCTCCAAACCAGGACAACGTAAACAGAGATGTTCCACACCGGATGGGAATTCAAATTCATGTCTGACTAACGGAGGAGGAGGCCAAGTGGCGGAGGAGCTGAGTCGGGCATGACTAGCGGTGGAAGGGAGAGCACAGGCTGCCCTTCTCACGTCTCACCACCAGATGTCCCCTCAACCCAAAGCTAAACGAGGCGTTTCACCTTGTCAAAGCAATGGTGCAGCCAAGTCTGAAATCTGCTCCTTTGTCAGCGAGAGCACATGGGGGGGGGGGGAACAAAAGCATAAGAGATATCCACTGCAGACGCTGGCGAGTGGCTACTGCAGACCAGCACACCAGCGCTCACCTACTGTAACGTTCCAAATCAGCCCCACCTGGTCTTTTCAACTGAGAAGCGGAGCGCCAGACAGACACATTATAGCATGTGTCAAAGGAGATACATGTAGGGCTATTCTGAAATGGATGGGCATGGCAGAGGATCCACACACACACTCAGGCACGGTCACAGACATAGGACATTACAGTATACATTACACTATGTGTCACTTCTTTTCTTAACACTGGCGTATCAAAAACCACTTTGCCTCAGTTTATACACAGGGCTAATTATTGTATTCTCGTGTTGGACAATTGAATTTACAGAGAGGTGGAAATATCCGGGTTTAGTCCTCAGAACAGTAATACACTGGTTCATCAGAGAGTTCGACTAAAGTTTAGTCTAAATGGAGTGAAGTGTTTACAACCCATTTTTGTTGGCATTACTCTTTCGCTCTTCAGCAAATGGCACACTTTTATAACTTCAAGTACTCAAGTTGAAAAGTTTTCTCTGAGCAGCGAAGGTCATTTCAAAAGTTCATCTTCACGATGCCTTGACTGATATCGGCATGTTCAATTCCATCACTGTGTTATTTCACATTGTGGGAGTGGGAGTGAAGCACACATCCTGCACTCCATCCTCTCACTTCCCCTCTTCCTACTCTGGCCTGCCTGGCGAGATACTGGGAGTTGTAGTTTTTTTTCCCTTCACCCAGCCCAGCTTGAAGGTGATGCACTCTTTGTGAGAGACTCTCCCCCTGTGTGACAGAAAACAGCTCCGCAATGGACACCAGGGAAAAGGCCCGGGCATAATTGTGTCTGAAAGCTCTGTCAACAGTCTGGAGATGACAAATACTGTCTGACAAACACCATTTTTAATCCAATGAAAAGTGTTGTTTTCATCTCTTTTGGAAAGAAATCCACAAGCAGGTAGCCCTCTTTTTCAGAACTGCCTTTCTCCTTCGGGCGTCGACTGCAGCAGACATTTTGGCAGGTCGCTCCAGGTTCAAGGCCGTCCACTGTGCAGTAGGATGAGTCAGGTTTGGAGAGAGAGAGAGAGAGAGAGAGAGAGAGAGAGAGTGAAAAGAGAGAAGGAAAGAAGCTGTGATGGTGGTCCAGTGAAGTCCTCCGACAGATGTCATTACTGACCGAGAGCCAAAGTAGTCCCCCAGAACCAGGTAATTTACAGTAGGCACTTTTTTCACCTTTTGGTCATAGGATGGCCCTTGAAACTTTCTCATGGGGAGGCTTTCTAGGATGATAAGGCTAGAGATCAAAAAGCCTGCCTTGAGCGTGACCTTGATAATAAAGGGCTAAGCTAGCATATGAGATCAACACTGTTCTACATATGAGGTATTCCAGCTCAGGCGGAGGGGATGAACCTTGCTTCAAGACCTCGTTTCATTGGTCCTGATACTCCTTGCCTGACCAGTCCACGAGACCTATCCACCTGCTCGGCTTCCACGGATAGACTACCATCTAGCGCTCAGGGCAGATGGCACGCTATCGGGTTAGTGCACTTGGGACTCCACACACAATGACAGGGCTGAATGGATACAGGAACTGGAATATCCCACAGGTACCATAGAGGGCCTCGCCTTTTCCTCTTGGCATGGCACTACCTCAGAGAGATGCCCCTGCACCACAGCTGTCACAGGGCTGTGTCGTAGACCTCCTGCTGGAGGCTGGAGACTGGCAGACCGGGGACTGTCGTCTGAGGGTGATCCCAGTCTGGGTCTCTAGCGGAGGGGGGAGTGGAGGGAGGCGGAGGCCCTGGGACGACCTGGCTCTGGATCCTCAGCTGCTCCCGAACGTCCTGCTCCAGACAAGGAGGCACCACAAGCTGGTCTTCCGGGTCCTGTTGTGCAGGAGCGGCGAAATAACCAGACTTCTTCTTGGGAGCCTCTAAGGCCACCTCAATGAGATTGTGGCTGTCCTCGGGGACCACGACGGAGCCGTTGGACAGCTTCTTGCCGAAGAGGCTCGAGGTGGAGGGGGACTTCTTCAGGTCGGTGATCTCCCGGCCGCAGACGGCCAGCAGGCACCCGTTGGTCGTCGACACCACCACGCTGTTCTGACGCCGCACCTTCCCGTTGGGGTAGTCGGAATGCCGGTGGTCTTTCTCGTTGGGGCTCTCGGGGGCCCCGGAGCGGATTTGGAAGGCACAGCAGTGGATGTCGACCTCCACCTCCAACTTGCTGCCGTTGGAGATGACGCCCTCGAGCGGGGTCTCGTCGTCGCTGTCCAGCCCGTTGTCGGACTGGTTGCTGGAGAAGGTGGCGCAGGACGGCTGGCGCTGGAACAAGGCGGGATGGGCCCCCCCGGGCCCCGGGCCGACTCCTAGGGGTCCCCCTGGGCCTCCGGTGCCCGTGGTGGCGCTCGTGATCACGGTCGGGTGCAGGCTGCAGCGACGCTCGGGCCGAGCCGCGGGATTGGACGGGTGCTCGTCGGAGGCCGTGGAACCCGCCTCGCTGCCCACCTCCGAGGCCGACGTCTCGCTGCTGAACTCCGAGGCGATGCCACTGCTGGAGGACGGGGTGGCGGGGTCGCCCGTGGGGGGCACGGAGATCGGGATGGGAGTTGGCAACGGGGTGGGCACGGGTCCTTTACCCTCAGGGGCGGGCGCGGAGGAGGCGGCGGTGGTGGTGGTCAGCGGTGGCTCGCAGGTGCAGCTGTCCTCCCCGATGTGCAGGGCCACCACCACCGCCCCGACGTTGTCGCGGCAACCGTAGCTCTGCGCCAGCGTGCAGAGCTTCTTGGCGGCGGCGCGGGGGTCCCGGACGGCCTGCACGGTGCGCACCGCCTCCTGGTAGGACACCTTCTGGAAGAGCGCCCGGTTGCCCAGGATCAGGAACTCGTCCTGCGAGCACAAGGGCTCCGTGCGCACCCAGGGCTTGGGGAGCACCCACGGAGACAGGTAGGAACAGCCCAGCAGACGGGAGCAGCATGTCACACCACTCACTTTAATGTCCTGCAACAGCAAGAGGACGCAGGTCAGTCGCAGAGGTCAGAACAGTCACGTGAAGCAGAGTCTCACTTCAGGAGTCTAAAGGTAAAGTCTGTAATTCTAGTGAAAGGTTGCTGTTGTTTTCAGATTACACCTGTTTTGTTTTTTTGTTGGTGCAGTAATGTGCTGCCTGGAACAGCTGACTCACCCTGAGCCACTCTACTTGTTTATCATTTACAGAGCCAGAACCATGTATAAACACTAGAGTTGTTTTTTTGAGCACACACTTAGAATGGACAGTTAGAGTCTCTAAGAGGTCTTTGAGGAGAATGTGACTAAATTGGACAACAAGCATTACATTAGATTCAACTCTATTGTCATTGTGCAGAGACGGTACAAGTACAAAGACAACAATATGCAGCAGATAACAAAATGCACTGGATCAGATTCATGAAGCTGTGCCTGAGTGTACCGTCACACCGGTGTGTTTGGAATGTTGGAAAATGAACATTCTAAAGAATGTCTGGGTTCATTGAATTCTACATAGAATTTTAGAACGTTGAATTGTTGCAGAATGGAATCTTGTGTTAGAATGTTCAAAACCCACCCTTTTAAAGGTTAAGAGGCAGCCTAGAGAGCCTACCTCTGTGATGATGGCCTTGGCGGCTTTGACACGCTCCATCTCCTCTGTGCTCTGCTCCAGGCTGAAGACTTTTGACAGGTGCAGCGGTTGCCCGTCGCGGCACAGGACCGCCTGGCACGTGCCCACGTTGGCCACCGTCAGGAAGAAGTAGCCGCCGGGCTCCGAGGACTCGTGGTGGATGTAGCACAGCAGCGCAGAGGCACCCAGCTTCTGTCCAGCCACTCCCAACTTCCTGCAGAACAGCCACAATCAAAGGCAATCAGACCTTTTATTTAGCCTCACTGACACCAGGCTAGTGCTCAAGTCTCCGCTGAGATTGAGATGGATCTGGGGATGGTGCATTCACTTCTGACATCCAAGGGGCATGACCAGCAGTGACCTTAAACTGAAATAGGTACATTAAAGTCTTACTGAATCTTTTTGGAAGTACAGCAAACACATCTTTCTTGTGACAAAGGTTTGCACTTGTTTACTCAAAAGAAGACACAAATACTGATGTCATCCGTGCAGCCATTTGTTATATTCACAGTGAACCTAACTGTACTCCCCTGTCTGTCCCAGCATTGGTTCCTGGGTTTTCTCTGATTTTGGAAACCGCTGGGAATTAAAGGATTGCCAGACGGATCAAGAGAGCAAATTCAAAACATATTCACAGATATGTCTGAGTTCACCCCGGCTACAAAACTCCTTCCCACATCATATATGTGGTTGACAGTCCAGAACATCCTAAAGCTTTAAAGATTGAGTCTGAGAAAAAGTTGCCTATTACCAGTCAAATTACATCTACATGTTGCAGGCTCCTGGAGCGAACTGTTGATGGGTAGGAATATTTCCATAGTTTGGACTACTAAGCCGTTATGTTGTTACAGAGCTCAGTCTTGTGTTTGAAGTCCAGAATTGTTTTTTTTGGAGCACACACAGATCACACAGCCAGAGGACCGTGATAATGACAGGATGAAACAATGATGTTCCAGTCAGTTTGTAACTAACATGACTGAATTGGATAACTGAGATTCGACAATATGACAAGACAGTTCTCTAGTTTTAACAGCTATGTAGACAATGCCCATTTAAATATTTCATGGGTTTTCAGTGATTTTGGAAACCGCTGTGAATTGAAGAATTGAAGATCTGCAGGGTAAATTCAAATGTGTCACCCAAACTATAATTTACGGTCTCTCAAAAAAAACTGTTGCAAGTATAAGATTCCTTCCTGCATCATGTATGTGGTTGACAAGTAAAAGCTGTACAAGTTGACTCTGTGAATCCCCTCCTTCCTTACTTCTGAAGCCACCTGTTGATTGGTTGGAATTTTTCAAAGCTATATAGCACCCACCAACGTAATAATCCTGACAACATGATCATTTCCTTTAATAATTATTAAGTTTGCAGGAAGTTATTATGTTGGTGTGTCATCACATTAACCGTCTACCATGTGATAAACCACTGACTTAGTGAAATTATATCTGTGTTTCATCAGTTGTAAGGGTATAGTCATCAAGAATAGTCACCATCTCAGCCATCTAATTGCACTGATATGGTCATATGAACGTCCAAACCTAGTCCAAGGCCATTTAAAGCGGGCCAGGATACTTTGTGCAATGAAGGTCAATTAAAGTTCATGTGAACTTACTGCAAGATACTACACAGAAGCATAAAACATTTTATGGGACAGATAGCAAGTTTGTCAAGACAGATGACAGCAAATCTTTAAATCATAAAGCTGCACACGTCACAACACATGTTTAACATGCTGTTATGGTACAATTTAAATGTACAATTTGCAATTTCCTTTAAAATGGAAAATTCCTACCAAACATCTTGAATGACTTATCATTAAATGCAATATAAAACATGGGACACTATGACAAATTGGGTGAAGAAGGGTGCAATGTGTTTCAGCTCTAGAATATTTAGTTGGAACTGAATCTAAAAGTTGTATGCTTTTCTCAGGCAATAAAGAGAATACGAAAATGGCAGAGTGGGAAATACCTGTGTGATGTCAGGAAAGTATTGCTCATGTAGACGCTGTCCATGCTAGAATGCTGTAGTTCCTCTGTCAGCACATCTCCCATGGTGCACTGCAGGAGACGAGGCACTTCCTCATTACGGTCCCCATCAAAGATCCCATAAGCTGCCTCTACGCTGTCTCCAAAGCGATCAACCGCCAGCACCGACACACACAACCTGACGTTTGGGAAAGGAGGGACATTTTTTCCACTGCTCATTGACAGGACCATTTGAAAATATGTATGCAATATATATCCAGAGTGTGTCTGTGTGTGTGTGTGCATCCTCCATGGTCATGAGCTGGCCCCAGAGGGTGGGAGAGGAGTGTTATGAGATACTGCTCAATGTGAGGGTCATGACCCCCACCTGTGCAGCCTATCACACAGGACTCTCATTAAAGTTGCAGTGGGCAGGGCTATTACATCTACAGGAAGTACTCAACTTTTAAACAGGATCCACTGTCAGGGGCCCACTGACCTCAGGCCACCAGCAGCAGCCATTCACATATTCAAATCCCTCCCTGTGCCTCTCCTCACACACACACACACACACACACAGACACACACACACAGACACACACAGACACACACACACACACACAGACACACACACACACACACACACACACACACACACACACACACACACACACACACATACACACACACACACACACACACACACACACACACACAGATCTCCTCACTTGTTTCGCTGGCCACTCATCTCTGCATAGCCGTGGTCCCACAGTGTTGAAGTGCCTGGGGTGTCCCCTGTAGTCATAGAGGGCTTCTGATCCAGCTTCAGGGTGGTGATGTGACTGATAAAAGGACAAAGCATGAAACAAAGCGGCTCGACACTATGTGATGTCCTTGTAATGTGTGTGTGTGAACGTGTGTGCGTGTGTGTGTGTGTGTGTGTGTGTGTGTGGTAACATACCTGAATAAGTTGAGTGTTTTGTGCTCTAGAATGAGGCTACTGTTGCCGGTCAGGTCCAGTTCTTGTAGTGTGGCCGGTAAGGATTCCGGCAGCAGGATTTCAGTCAGGTCATTGCAACTCACATCAACCAACTACATCAGAAATAGAAAAGGATGGATAAACATATGCACATGAACATACAGTAAAACACACACACACACACACACACACACACACACACACACACACACACACACACACACACACACACACACACACACACACACACACACACACACACACACACACACACACACACACACATACACATACACACACTCTTTCTCAGTCACTTTCACTCTAAAACACAACCATTTCCCAACTATTAGCCGCAGCTTATGCATTGATTTTGCCAAATTTCCTCAGCTATGACCTTAATAAACGGGGACAGTTAATATGGTACTAATATGGTTTTGATT